>NC_092424.1:62717665-62869904 GCF_036169615.1 Heliangelus exortis
ACAGAGTAACTAAGCATGTTGTTGCTGAGGAAGGGTTTTTTTCAGGTCTCCTTGCTCTAAGAAGCTCAATCTATTTGTCCCTGTCATCTACCCCACTTGGCACGTATTTCAACTGCTAAATTTCATACCAAGGCTCATCAAGACAATGTTCCCCACATGCTACACAACATTTCAGAATGAATTTGTGCAAGGTCTGTACTCACGCGGAAGTTGTCTGCATATCATGCCAGCTTTTGCTGAAGTTCTGCTTCAGTTCATTCATCAGACTTATGCCAAGCTTTTGTTTAATTTCAACCAGGTGCTTTTCTTTGGCTGCTAGCACTTGTCTCAAAGTCGAAATTTCATCCTCTAGCTGAGAGAAGAAAGAGGGAGAAGAAAGGAGTTAGCCTATTCCCACAGAACGATAAACATATACTATGTGAAGAGAGTAAATGACACTCACATAAACTACATTTTTTGTAGGTGACTGGAGAGAGAGATGAATGTCAAATGCTTGATGAGATGACAAAGCCATCAACAACAGAGGTAACACCACATTAAATTAATATCTCAAACTATGTAATAGAATTAATCATATAATCATAGAATGTTAGGACCTCAAGGATCATCTGCCCCAACCCCTCTAATACTGTTTATACAACATCTCAGTACCCTGTTGAGCTGAGACTTAAAACCTACGTGTCACCTGTGTGCAAAACCTTGTCACCTACGTGTGCCACCATACACACATCTGACAAGAGAGAGAATTCTCCAATAAGGAAGTGACTATTGAGCAACTTGACGAAGATCTGCCTTGAAGCAGCAAGAGTCTCCAACAACAGCTTTCTGTTCACTTGTAAAATGGGAATTAGGAGAACAAGAGAAGACTGGATTACTTAGATAGGTATCTCTCCAACTACACAGGGATTTAACTTCATACTTGCAGCTTTTTAGTTTTCCACTCATTAAAAAAATAGAGGCAAGTTACTAGGAGCAAGTTAAAAAAACACACATGATGACATATGACTTGAGAGTATCATAGAGTTACATCCTTGTCATGGGTTTTATCTATATATTTAGGCCTTACATATTTCAAAAGAGCAAAATAAAAATATATTCCAGATAGACTGTTAACATAAGAGAACAGGTCCTACCCAGACATGTAGATTTGTTCAGAAGACACAGCAGGTTAGATTTTTCAAAGCTCCTAGTCATTAATTCAACCATGTGAATTCAAGTTGTGAAGATGCCATTCAGCCCAAACTGCAGTGGACATTATTTGAAACATTTAAACGAAACTGGTGTTTCAGAAAGGCAAGGACCAGAAGACTTGACTGAGAGGAGGTACTGATCAGTCAACCTGCCACTGGCTCAGGATCCTCCCCTTTGGGCAGCATTCCTGCAGGAACAGGTTTGAACTCTTCATCCAGAAGCCTCCAAAGCCCATTACACAGGCAGGACTCAGAGGTACTGGAGATAACAAGGGCAAGTGACATCAGAGCAGCTGCCTTTCACTTCAGGTTTAGAAAGGTCCCTTACCAACTGTGTTCCTTCCTCCATATGCTAATAGGGTGACATATGGTAATGTATCTGATTACCATATGTTAAGTTCCCTGGAAACACAGTCTCCCTGTGATTTAACTCCATAGGCTGCAGGGAATGAGGCAAAGCACCAGCTGAATCAGTTGCTGACCTCCCAGGTTATATTTAGGATGTCAATACCAGCATGATTTTTATTTGATACACTTATGTATTCTGCTTCCCTGTAAAAATGACTTCAAGCTCATCTTCTTGGAAAAGTTTTATCCTTGAATCCCTCAGCTATCAAATTTTCTTTCACTACCTGCTATCTAAATTATTCAAGCAGCTCAGGAATTAAGCAGAAAGTCTAGGAACACAGCAAAATTATCATCTCTGTGAAAAAGACACCAGTATTGACCGATGCCTGTGATGCTGATGCTTTGCTGGTAAAATACTTAGCAACCCAAAATCGCTTTATTTCATCCCCCCCCCCCTTTTTTTTTTGTGCTCCATTATATTCCTAACCTGCAACAGAAATAATGTCAAGAGGCAGCATGAGTTTCTCTTCTGAGAAGGTAACCAGCTAAATGCTTATGGAAAAAAAGAAACCACGAATGTCAGCATTCCCCATGCAGTAGTTTAGAGATCCCTTGAGTTGTTTCACACCCACAGCAAACCCCCTAGTGCACAAGGCTGCTGAAATAACACTGCTAAAGAGATTAACTTAAACCAATACTAGTATGCTTACAGCACTTAAACATTAATACTCTCCATATGGGCCAGCACTAGGCTGATCAGTAGGTATCTGGATAGGTAAACATTTGAGGGATTCTATTAAAATGACTTGATTTGTTCCACTGACTAGAGACCTAAAGCTGTAAAGGCCTAAGCAAGCATTAACCACGTGCTCAATGTTTTAAGTATGAACACTTTTTTCTGTATTGAAAATAATACATTATTTTTCTTTAGGATCAGAGTCTGGTTTTGATTTGACAAAATCCTCCACAAGTTCCATAATTTTAAAATAATGGAAGTTGCAAAGTCTCCCTCAAGTGCTCCAGAACCAGTGAATAAAGACTGAAGTAGGAAGAAAAGACAAGGGACTTGTGGGATCTTGAAAAGCATTTAAGCAGGTTACATCTCTAACTCCCACAGAAGTCAGGCATCACCTGCTAAAGCATTTATTTTTTAATTCACTGTTATAAATTCAAATTCCACTATGAAACTGGGGCTTAAGTCAACAGAAATACAAGCTTCTAGCCTTCACATTTCCTTCCCAAGTGTAATACAATCAGAAGAATGGAGATGCATCATATAGGGACAACATTCCCTTCTCCTGTTTTGTAGACTTAGAAATCAGAATTAATAGCTGCTTTTTCCTGCCTCTATTACTGTGCAGGATGTACAAAAAACAAGGAGAGAAGTTTAGCACCTAAGACATTATGATAACCATGATTTGCTGACATGAGTAACATGTAAACAACACAGGGGTGAGACTCCAGGAAAAAAGCCCACAACTACAGGTAAATCTTGCTGAAATCTGCAACTAACTGGCACATGAAAGAAGGACAGAAGTCCGGCACAAAAAACTAGGATTATTTTCCTTTGTTCTGCCATTTTTTAATTATTATTTATTCTTTTAGGGCAAAGTGTGTTTTAGAGCATTGAACATCCTTTTAAGGAGGTGGCATAGCTGAAAAAAAAAAAAAACCAAACTAGTAATTCTTCAAGAGACAGCCTTTCCTGGTTTTTCCAGTAGAAACTCACAAAATAACTCATAAAAAAAAAAAAAGAACAAACAAAAAAATTATTCAGTAAAACGGAGCACTGTGGAAAACTAATATGAATAAAAAAACTATGTCCGATGGTATTACCTGTATTCTGAGACACACAAAATAGTAGGTAAAATGTGGAAGTGGAAAGATTCAGTTACTGGTTAAAATAATACTGATGTACACGTGGAATGGTAACTTGAATAGTAAATTGGATATTTATTATGCTTGTTTTAAATATCAAGGCAGTAAGAGATCAAAATATTAAAGGGCAAGTAAACGAGGAAGTAAATAATCTTTTCTTTCAGTTCACTGGCTTTCAAAAAAGTACCCACAAGACTGTCTTCTCTATGCTATTCTTACAGATTAATGTCAAAAGACACAAAGAAAGCTAGAGCAAACATATAAAACAAAACAAAAAATCTCTCAATTAAACCAATCCACAGAACCCCTATGTTTTGATTAGCTGTTGTATTTAGTGAACTAGTGATTGTTATTGGATTGCGACCCCTTTTCCAAGTTGTTGAGTATTTTAACATGCATACTAAAATGCATAAAATATTTGTAAAGAAATGTGAGCACTTTACAATGGTAGCCTTTTAAAGAAAGTAGTTGTAATTGAACAGAATAAAATATCACAAAAAATAACAGGCTCTTTACTCATATAGCTCAAATTTTATACCTCCAGCCTGAGTATCTGTTGATTTATGAGTTTTTCCTTGGGTGAACAGCACTTGGAGACATCAGGGACACTCATAAATAAAATTAGTCACAAGTTTGCAGGATACAGTTCTCACATCTTTCCTCAAACTGGGAATAAACATGCAGTAACACACATCAGTGAACTCAGAAGCTCTGCAGCAGCAAGGAAGCTTGTGGAACAAACCAGACAACTGCTTTCATAGAATCATAGAATTGGCTGGGTTGGAAGGGACCTCAGAGATCACCAAGTCCAACCCTTGATCCACTACCGCTGCAGTTACCAGACCATGGCACTGAGTGCCACATCCAGTCTCTTGTTAAATATCTCCAGGGACAGAGAATCCACCACTTCCCGGGGCAGCCCATTCCAATGCTTGATCAATGCTTTAAGAAGATATGGGAAGGGGAACACAGCAAGGGGCAAATGACTACTTTGATGACTGTAATGGAAAGACAACTGACAGCAGCGAGTAAGAGAGCTCAAAACCTTATCCCCTGTCATGACTCAGGAGTCATTGCACCATGCTCCTTGCACCAAAGGAGGAAAGGGAAAAATACCAATCTGTTCTGCTAACAGGCTTCTAGCCTCACATAAAGATTTCAGGCTACAGTTTTCTGCTATTATTCCAGAGAGTCAGACTGACCTCTGTTAATCCAAATGACTATTAGAAGTTCCTGTAAGAGTTATTAGTTTTATTTTCACTGTAGAAATTCTAAGGCTTGATCAGAGTCAGAGCCCTGCTATGAGAGTCAGAATACAAGTCCATGTTCCGAGAAGCTTCCAGTACAAAAAGACTACTAGCAGGGGAATAGGAAAAATGTATACAAGAACCTTGTCACAAAAACTGTAGTGCTAGTTCCCCTCCTAATGGGAACGAAGAAGAGGATGAAGACAGAGAATATACACATCACAGTGAAGGAACATGTTTTCTGTTTAAATATATGCACAATGGGTGCTCACAACAGTTCCCCATTATATCAACTCTAAAGTGACTGCAGCACGAAGGAAGATTTGGATGTTTCAGAATGGTAACAAAAAAGGTGGCTGTTCCTACAGGTTCAAACAGGTACTACTTAACACATAAGGACATAAAAGAAAACAAAGCTACCACTGGTGGAGCAGAGGGGCTTGAAAGTAAAGATTAATAAGGTCTTTCCAAGGGAAACCTTAGCCATCTCCCACAGAGGTCGAGAGGAGTCAAGTTCTTACATTATTTCTACAGTCTTTTGTAAGAATCATATGCCTTATTTAAGTTTAGATTTGTTGCCTCTAAAATCAAAATTTCCAAACCTTTCTTAGCATAATTATCAGTTTTATTTTGTTTTTAAGCAAACGCTGTATGCCAGCAAACTGCTGAAAGCAATTCAGAAAGTAATTTTTAGGTCAGTCAAGACCATATTTGAAAGGCAATAGCTCATTTGTTTGTTGGTACATGAATTAAAGCATTTTTACCATGAGTCACTGAGAACTCTCTGCTCCCACAGGAATAAGTGAGCATGAAGGATGCCCAGAAACTCTTGAGTTTAATTCTCCTGAGAGGCATATTATTCTCAGATGGTTGTAGGAAGTTCTTTTTTTTTTTTTTTCCTTTCTTATTTCCATCTGCCTTTTAAGACCCTTTCACCAGAAAATAAAAGAGAACCACAGAATGCCTGAGGCTGGAAGGAACCTCTGGAGGAAATCTGGTCCAGCTCCCCTGCCCAAGCAAGGCCACACAGAGGCAGCTGCCTAGAACTGTATTCAGACAGCTTTTTAATATCTCCAAGGATGGAGACTCCACAACCTCTCCAGGCAACCTGCACCAGTGCTCAGTCACACAGTAAAGAGATATTCCTGATGTTCAGAAGGAACCTTCTGTGTTTCAGTGTGTGCCCATTGCCTCTGGTCCTGATGAAAAGTGGATGATGAATATCCCAACTCGTATCTAATTGCTAAGAACTGAACTGAACATGTAAAGTTTCAGCTTCTTTCTTATTATTTATAGATGTGACTGGATCATCAAAGAAGTAAAAATTAACACAAGGCTTGATAAAACACTAAACACTGAAGTTCCTATTTTGCTAGAATATCAGCACTGAAGGTAAATGGCCTGAAAGTCATGAAGAATGCAATTTCTTAGATTATTTACTATCACAACTCAATATCAATTGAAGTATTTCTGTTGTATGAAAGTCAAGAATCAATCTCTGCAAAAGACCAACAATTATGAAACAATTATGGAACAATTATGAACAAATGCATTTTCCCTACACTTTGAGGGTATATGCTCACAGTCCCAGATTTTGAGTTTCTTACTATTGAAATGGGTTGTTATTTTATTCTTGCTATGTGAAGTTTTCAACATACTGCCTTAAAAAATCATTATTTCAGCTAAGAAAAAAACAGCAGAAATCACAGCTGTATGAAGAGGAGGAGTTGTTTGTCTCATATTTCAAACAAGTAAACCCTCACTTTCTCCCATCTTCTCATTTTCCATTTTGGAATTTAACTGCTATTTCTGCAGTAATCAACAGCATGAATTCAAACTTAATCCACCTTCCCATTATAGACTGAATCTAGAAAATTTTTAAGCTTTGTAATAAAAGACCACGTGGTCCACACTATTTTCTGCCAGGTCCTTGTTATTAATTATTATTTTTAAACCTCTTCATGGTGTCAGGACATCTCATATAGTTCTTTAATTAAGCAGTCAATAAAAGCAAACCAAAGAAATAACCATCACCAAACACATCACTGCCACAGGTAACAAAAATGTCATGAAATTACTGTGATCATCATCACTCTCCTCTGAAACCACCATCATCGTCTTTTCCTCTGAGCACCACACTACGAATATTTTCATCAGATGTCACAACCACTGTAACAATACCACAGATCTAATAAGAACACCTTCCATTCCTTATAAAGAAAGACTTATAAAAAAAGACATGTCTTGACTGAAATGGTAAGGTATATTTAACTTTCTCTCTACAAACATCAAGTAGAAGATAGCTAACCTTAAAAAAATGCCTTATATTCTTGTAGCCTAGAATAATTTCACTAAAAAGGAAGCGCATACCTTTATGAGGTGTACTTTATCCTATGATTACTATCTTCCAGCTCAAGGAAGTAGAAAATACAATAACCAGAGAAATTCAAATTCTTTACCTTGGCTAGCTCAATCTTTAACTCTTCTTTTTCTTCTTCAGAAATCATATTGGTGAAATCAACATCGGTGACCACATCTTCATCCGCTTCTTGCAAAGACTGGGTTTCCAACAGGCCTTAAAGAGTTAAAAGGTGAAGACAACCTTTATCAATTATTTTAGATATGATATTGATGTCCACTAAAATCTAGGAATAACATAACATTTGCCTGGAAAAAAAAAACCAACAAAAAACCAGAAAACAAAACAAATCAAGGAAAAATAAAACAACCTTTTCCTGCTGAAAGTCATTTGGATTCTGCTCCTCTTTGCTTCTGGAAAGTTACTGAAAGTATCAGATGGTAATATCTGCACAGAGACATTTAGTATGTGAAAACATAGCCCCAGAAAGCAATCACCTTGGACAGCACAAGTCTGTGATAAGGCATCTCCTTGCTTCTAACAATACAGAAGAAAAAGGGATGGGGGATGGGAAGGAAAAAAGAAAAGAAATATTTTATTTAAAATAAGAAATCTTGTTAATGTGGGTCACTGATGTGAATAGTGCCAATAGTACACTGAGCAATTCAGGAAGTATTCTACTGAGCCAAGGTTACTTTAAAAGTATCTGTGACTCCAGCAATTTAAGAACCTTCCAGATGTACACAGATTGCAGGAGCAAATGCCATTCCCACTTGTTTTAATTTTCTAAATGTCAGAGAGAAGCAAATCTTGATTGCTCAATCTAAACCTGTGAAGGGTGCACAATTACACTGGACCTCTAGTTACTTTCTTCTTCTGCATATCCAAGACCAGGATCAGTATGCATAATAACCAAGATAAGCACAGGCATGAATGTCTGCAAGATGTGGGCCTGCCCAATAGGATATATATATATATATATATATATATATATAAGAAAACAAAATACATCCTGTCTCCCAATCATTCAGTACAGAAATGATTGCTGGGGCTCCAGCCATCAATAGCCTCTTATTCTTCATTGTCTGCAAAGAAAACAATGCAAAACATGAGATAATAGAAAACACACTCACTCCTTTGAAACTTGTTTTAAAGTTCTTGGTCTGTTTCTGTTGTGGAAGAAAATTCTCCTCCAGGCTAGATCTAGGGCAGCAATTTTTCCCTGTTATTTTAATTCTTCAGTGGGGTAATCAGCCATCTCAGCTGACTCCTGACATATGTACACTACTTAATGCAGAAGAGAACAGTTTATTTCCCAGGTCCACAGAGGCCTGTACACTCTATTACATAAAAATTAGAATTTAATTTTTCAAAAGTTTTGGCAGTAGGGAATAGAGTTTAGAAGCAGCAAGTCCAGAGTATTCAACAACATGAAACTGAGTTCTTTATATATTCATACATAAAGCAAAACTCCCTCCAGCTGTTATTTCTTTCACCTGAAGTCCCCCAGTGTACCTGGATTTCCTCCTATTTAATAGCACAGAACTGACTTGATTCATATCATCAGCTTCACTGCAGAGCTCACTGTGGTGAACTTAGCTTTGTTAATTACAACCTCCCCTGAGTGGGAAGATAAAGAGCAGCAATGCAGGTGCTGAACTCCTGCCTGGCATCATATGCAAGAATAGAGCACCACCCTTAAGCACAAAACCTTTTAAAAAACATGAAAGCATATGTAAGTAATTGATACTTCAGCTATTACCCAAAAAGCAGCTTGCCAGCAAAACCTAGATAGCCAAAATCACAACAAAAGAAGAGCACAGAGGGGAATATTCCCAAATCTCCTTTATTAAGACCCCTCCATCTCTAAACACAATTGTTGTTTGATATTTATTTCAGGAATAATAGTGTTGCTATGGGAATCAGGCTAAACTTAGTCCCCATGGTCTAGAGCAGTCTCTTTTCTTCGTGGATGAAAGCAGCAGTACAAGGGCAGCTTTTGGAAATGCTAGTAAGAATCTCAGAGGCAACTGAGTCAAGGCTGAAAACTTTTAAGGAAAGTCTTGGGGTAGATGTAAGTTAAGGTCATCTTGGAGAAACTGATACCTGAGCTAAAAAGAAGGCAGATCTGTGCTCAAGGAACAGCATTACTTTGGGACTGGCTAGGTAAAGAGGCCAAAATCACTGGAAAAAGGTTAGATGGAAGGCAACATGGGGCAAGATCACCAAAGATTTAACCCAATGTTTAAATTTAAACTTCCAGATTAATTTGAAATCATAATGCTTTCTAAAATAGCAGATTTTCTGCTAATAGCAGTCTTCTGCATGGTCCTTTGCAATCTCATGCAGTGCCAGTCCCAATTCTTATCTCTTGCTTTTCATCTAAGTCCTCTACAATCCAGTCTGATCCTTCAGTATCTGTATTCTTGCTCAAGCCATTACCAGAGTCTTCCCTAATGGTCACTGTCCCTGCACAAAGGCTTCACTTTGGTCACCTAACAGTCCCAGTCTGAGCATCTGACCAGCACACTGTGGGCCACAATATTCCTTCAGCAGCCCCAATTCTGAATCTTCTTCATGAGTGCTATCACACGCTACCTACTCTCTCACACTCTTCCCTTGCTGTTCTCTGTGTGTGTCTTTACTTCTCTACACAGAAAAGGAATTAAAGTGATTTCACAGACAGAGGGATTGCTAGATGAGCTCAACTTTGTATGACATATCAGAGAAACCAAATAGGGATGAAAGGTCAGTAATAACCTCTGAAAACAACAGGAAAAAATGTTGAAGTGTGGAATTCTGAGCACCAGAGCATCCATTCCTCCAAAGTACACCTTCTGTGAGGCTCCTACAGCACATTACCCAGGAGGAGTTCTCAGTCTCAGGAGGAACTGCAGTAGTTGCTTGATTCAGGGAAGTCATCCAACCACTGACGTTTTTTTGAGAAAACCTTTCCTACACATTAGGTAACTTATTAGCTTTTCAGTCTCCAAGGAGAACAGAAACCTGCAGCAAAATTCCCCCTCACCCCCATATATGTAAGAATTGGTAATGATTTCAGTAGCAAAATAGCTCCTACTGCTAGTATTGCTGACTCCAAAATATTCTTCCCCTTTCTACTCTGTGCAGGAAGCACAGCCTTCTCTCAAACTTTCCTGTAGGGCCCTTTCACCTAGGTAGCTTAGGAAATACATCTTTCAGAAGTTGGCTATTGATGGACCAAGTACAGAAGCATAAAATAGAGAGCTTAGTGGGACAGCTGAAATATCCTGAATTAACCACAGGAGATTCTTTAAGAATTAAAGGAACAAGCATAGGATATTATTTAGTGTTTAATCTAGCTCCATATTTTGTTAAATGCACTTGATCTAACACTTGATGAAAACATACACAAGGATGAGTTGATGCAGCTAAATTGTTAGAGCTGAGTCCTAGAAACTAAGTATTTTTCTGTGCTATTTAGATGAGTGCCAGATTCAAGCATCTAAAAGCCAGAAGATAGCACTGCATTTTTATACTTCACCATGTACATTATCTACTTCACCTAAGAAAAAATAATTTGGCACTTTAGCAATGCAGACATCCATATGTGTGCATGTATAGACATTCAATTTATACCTACAGTTCCTGCAGCTGAGTGTGTAACAGCTCTTCTTGTTAGTTTCACCCTTTTCCCTTTGGGAGTAGAAGGAAGCTAACAGGTTTCCAAATAACCTGAAATTAAAAGTATATCTACATAGTATATATCTGTGCTGATAACTATCTATCTATACATAGTCATAATGTATTTATTGTTATAGAAATAATCTGCAGCTTCTCACAGGCACTAAAATACAGAATGGTATTTGATCAGATTTCTAAGGCAAACCTTTCCTGCAGCATTTGCATCCAGTAGTTTTTACAGTGCACCTTGGTTTCCATTTGCTGATCTGAATGAAAACCTCATCTTTTTTCCTTTAAGTTTAGGCTATTTAAAACAATAGTATTCAAATTATCACTAGTTGCTTATTAAAATAAGATTGGTGGGAAACTGCAAATCTGGCCAGATAACATTTGAAGTCTCTGTTTTTCCAATAACTTGCTGAAAGCACTGGGGAGTTGTAAAACTAATTTAAATTTTTCTTTCACCTCATTTACAGGATTAGGGAAAATTTTTATTACTTACTAACTCTCACTCAAGGCTCCTTCTGACAAAGTATAGGGAGCATAAAATTTCAAAGTGAAACATTTCCCAATGGCTAAATTAGTTTTCCATATGAAGTGACAAATATATGCCCGGTGAGAATCATTACTGCCAAATTACCAACTGTCTTTATGTGCAGGGAACTACAACAGTTTCACCTGCATGCTTACAAAAGCAAAGACATCAAAGGAACCTACTCGTTCAGGATTCCTACCCTTGATTTAACCCCAGTTTAATAGACTTCACTGCACTGAGACTCACAGTAATTCTTGAATTGCAAGATATGCGATACCCCTCAGAGACATATATAATGATGCTTTAATCCTGCTAAACCAAAGTCAAATTCTGTACAGTCAATGGCACTGATAAAGCAGCAACAGTAAGCAGAGTGGCTACAACTGGGCCATTATTATATTTGAACTGAAGCACAATATAGGTCAGCATCCACCAGCTCAAATTCAGGTTACCATTCTCCTTCTCTGCTGGGCAGTCATGCCAGGGTTGCACAGCTTATCAGCCCAGGAACACTGGTAACAAATGTAACATAACATAACATAACATAACATAACACAACATAACATAACATAACATAACAACATAACATAACATAACAACATAACATAACATAACAACATAACATAACAACATAACATAACATAACAACACAACATAACATAACATAACATAACATAACATAACATAACAACACAACACAACACAACACAACACAACACAACACAACACAACATAACACAACATAACACAACATAACACAACATAACACAACATAACACAACATAACACAACATAACACAACATAACACAACATAACACAACATAACACAACATAACACAACACAACACAACACAACACAACACAACACAACATAACATAACATAACATAACATAACACAACATAACACAACACAACACAACACAACACAACATAACATAACATAACATAAAGCCCTGAGCCAGGACATATGCTTTGGCTAAAATGTAGAGCAATTGCTCAGGGCCTGTGGGTCTCTGCACTGTGACAGCAGAACATTCCTTGCAATTCCTGCTTTCTCTCTTTAGGTACTGTCTTCTCACACTCTTGCTGTGCAATTTAAGTAATTTCATGTAAGCCCATCTGTAAGTACTGCTCTCTCATATAGTCTCAAAATCCTGGGCAAGCATATTCCTCTCCGGCCCAGCTATGTAAACTGACAACATCTAAAGATGAACAGGTATTAGTTATGAGTCATGGAAGTGTGGTCACTTTTGGAAGGGAGCTGGAGAAGCAGCTGTGATGTTTTCAAAATTAAAACAAAATCTTGATGGTTCTCTGGTAACAGAAGAAAGAAAGAAAAAAAAAATAGTTGATGTGAGTTTCCCAAAGCTCCTCCTTTTCCTGACTAGGATGTATGTGTTTTTGCATAGAGGAGTCACATTCAACCTGCATTCCCTGCTCCCCTTCCCCAGAAACACTGAAAATCATGCCTTGTTCTAGCTGTGGTCAAAACTGGAAAAACTGGCATTATGATGGTTATTAAAATTGTTCAGATGCACAGCTGCTACGATTTCAGAATTATACCAATATTCATCTGTGGCATCAGGAATTAACTTTCCACCCATTTGGAAGACCAATTTATTTGCTTGGTGAGTGAATAGCTTCTGCTCTGTGGAACAGCCCATGCTCTTGTAGCATAGGTGTTGCAAGCATCCCAGAATGAATTAGGATCTTCATCCAACAGACTACCAGCCATCACAACCACCTATTGCATTGGGGATGTCCTTTAGCTCTTATGCCCTTTACTAAGAGCACAATATTTTAGGCATTGACTTCCACCTATTCTACTAAATTAGAGGTTTTCCCAGTTTCATTCAGGCAGGTCACTAACAGATACGACGTGAGGACACAGCCTCATACACCATCACTTCCTACCATCTGTTTTCTTTTCCTCCTCTCTCTTGTCCTGATTAAGCCAATCTTGGTTCTCTTGCTGTGCCTGGTGTCCAGCAATTTTCTTCCATAGAAAAACCACACAAGAAGCATCATCAGAGCAGAAGACATCTTAGAACCTTTTCCATTAACTCCTCATCCCTCATACCTGAGGTCAGCTGAGGAGTCCTCATTGCCTGTTCCCTTCTCTCCACTTCTTCCATTTGCAGTCAAACTCAATCAAGACTTAGCTCCGGAGTGTCCCATCACAGGACCCAGCCCAGGGAGACATATAAGACCCAGTCCACCTTCCTCTTTATCTCTTCCAGACAGCCACTCTTCTTGTGACCTGAGATTGCTCAGGACAAGATCTGAAGGTCCCTATGGTCTCATACAACCTTACAGTTCTACAATAAATTACACTAAGAATATATTCATATATTAACTCATTTATCCTCCACAAACAGGCAGGCTAGTAATTGTCTGGACATACTGTACTTCAAAAGAAAACAAAAAAAGACTCCATAAGTAGTATGGGAAAGCATATGGTGGGTATACATCACTGAAAAGAGCTGTTTGGATTTTACTGTCACACATGATTAGATAAAATATGCAGGAAATATGCAAAGTATGGGACTATCACTAATTAGGAACAACCAATCATACAGAAAGACCCAACTCTAAACGACTGAGCGAACAACTCTTAGTATTAGGATATTTATAAAGCAAATGTAGGGGGTGGATAGCCGGGGGAACACATTTAATGCCATCTTCTGAAAGATTCATATGACAAGATAATACAACAACCATACAAGGAGTTACGGTTTGCTGAAACTCTTCATGAGCATTTTTGAGTTTTCTCCCAAAGTTATGGTAGTTGTAGCTGATACTAGTAACCTTGGTTCTACAGTCTGTTTTTAAATCTGATTTACTGCAAGAAATTGTTTCAGCGCTGATAAGTACCTGTGAGTATGTTTCCTACTAGAACTGCAGGGATAACAATTAAATTAGCCTTACTTAGATGCTACAGAATATGTAACTATTTGAAAAAATTAAAATCGCCAAAGAATATAATGATGAAATCCAAGACAGATTTTTAGACTTATTCAGGTATCTGAAGATTAACTGGATTGAAGGTGTTTTAATTAGTGCTTTTCATGTATTTTCTTCATGTTCCCCTGAGTCTCATGTTCTGGAGATTATGTATCAGACTCATTTTTCTATGTTAACCTTGCTCAAAATCGGACCAAAACAACCCCAAACATACTATGATGTCAAACAAACATGGCCATGATGTCTGTTGAATTAACAATACTGTCAGAAAGATTAAAGGCAAAACCAGCAATTTTTTACTTGTGCACATTCTCTGACATTCATTTCAGGAAAATACACAGATGACCCTTTATTCTAACAGTAAAGAACTGAAGACCTTTTTCTGCTCTATTGTAGTTTGTTTCTGAACCAGTTAAAAAAAGCAAACCCACCTTATCATCTAAGATTCATATCAAAACTTAGAAAATATCTTCTAATTGGAGAACACTTCTAGTAAACAAAATGATATTTTACGATTCTTTTGCCACAGTTATGATGTAGTTAACAGCATAGCAGAAGAAGTGTTTCTTATTTAAAACTGGAAAACACTCATTTACAAATTTAAATTGCAATTGAGTCTTCAAAGGGATGAAATGGTAAGTAGAACAAATGAACTGTTCAGACACTGCATTAATGTCTTTGATCATCTTTATAATGTAGTCTCAATGCCAGATATAGAGATCAGGGGAAATAAAAGGAGACTACAATTATGTACAGTAACATAACTAAATTGATCAGAAAAATTATTAAAAATTGCAAGGAGTTTTTCCACTCAGAAGTTATTATAGGAGAATCTACATAGGAAAATATGTTTTCATTTAAAACACCTAGAAATAAACTATGAGAAGGAAGATCTTCCCTTCTGTGTTAACTGTGGTCAAGTCTGAACTCCTTGAGCCAAGCTATTACCTTACAGCCCGTACAAAGGACTTAGAATAGAAGGAATGTTGATGCTGGTGCTATGATTAGAAAAAAAAACAGGAGTTGGGTTCACCTTGGTTCAGAGGTGGAAGAATTTGAGATGCACATGTAACGTAGATCCAAAATGTAAACATAAAAAAATGTGTAGATTCTACTTCCTTCTACAGGGACCCAATCTTCCTTTTCTCCCAGTATGCTCCCTGGCAGAGATATATGGATGGGCAAGTGTCTTAATTTCCTCTCTCCACTGTTCTTTGGGCTGAGGGTCATGTCAAGGAGAGGGAGGAAGTACAGCTTTTGAGTGTTCAAGAGCTCTAGGATGCAGCCTACCATCTCAGAATAGGTGTCCTCAGTCATGCTGGAGCAGCTCATGACAGACCTTACAAAGGCTTTCTGTTCCATCTCTTAGCCCCTGCAACACCAGACATTAATAAGAAATCCATCCATAGCTATGAGATAGATTGGCAGGTTTCCAAACCAAGGAACATTTTTATTGGAAGCTACTGAATAAGCAGCCAGTTGTAGTGTAGCTAATTATCCTCTTTATTTTAGCAAAATAAAAAGAAATTAATCATACACTGAAGATCTCACTTAATTTTCCTCAAGAAGCCATTGACACAGCTGCCAGTCTGTGCCAGTGAAGAGAAACAATCCACACAGAAATAGCTGGCAGGAAACAGACTCCACAGAAAGTGACCACAGCACAGAGAAGCTTTACACATTGCTAAGGAGTTTCATAATCATCCCAAAGACATAGGACCAATGGTTAAAAGTGAGAATAGCAATCATGGTAAAAAATACACATCACTTACTAAGAGTAGGTACCAAGCTTCAATTCAACAACTGATCTAACAAACAAAATAATTCCATGCAATGGCCAGAAATGCAAGGCATGGCCTTATGCATTCTATTCAATAGATAGCTCTCTTTGATTAAAATAATAATCCTGCCTGCCTGGGAAAGACAAGAGCAACATTGCTTTGAAGCTGTAGCTATGGAAATACAAAGCAATTGTTGTGAAATGTAACAGTTTAAAGACAGCAGATGCTGCTTTCCATTATGTCAATACTGAAAGTAATTGTACCACTTACTATGCATCCTATTGATCATTCTGAACAACTTTCTGTGAGGTCAAGGGTAAGAAAATGATGCTAGAAGTGGATGGGTTATCATCTCTTTTTCTGTCTTTAGGCAGAAGAGAATAAAAGAAAAGAAAAAAGATGAAGTCACAATGGAATAATAGGCAATGAGAAAGTGGATGACACTGAGTCACAAAAGAGATTTGTTCTCTACAGATAAGGTGCAACCCTAGAAGCTGCAACTCACTGTATAAAATAAATGAAAGAATAAAAGCATGTATAATCAGATCAGAGAAAAAGCAATGTAGGGGAAGATAAGAGCTATGACAGGGAAATGCTGGCAGTCAGAGGTGGAAGTTGTCAGTCACATTTCTTAAACCCACCCTTTCACACTAAAAATACATGAAGGTACATTTTTCTAATCTCAGAATAGACAGGCACCTTGAATCCCATCCTCAGCTGGCAAAAGTGACTGCGATCTCATCGATTGTGTAATTAAACTCACACATCTGCTTCACTGAATCAAAATCACAGAAACTTAATAGCAGGATTTAATAACCTTTTTTTCCCAAGAAAGGATCAGTTTATTGTATTTTTCTAAAGCCAGGTGCAAAAGAATATCACTGGATAACAATCTAACTGCAGTGTAATTAAACTCACAAGCCTCCTCAATTAACTTCCAGCAAAGTATGTGTGCTGCAAGAAGTGATAAAATTATTTTTAAATTAAGAAATGGATTCTTCAAGTAGCTATATTTTTTTTTAACCTTCAGATCACAAAACACGTAACTAACAAGATCTTTATAAGTCTAATTTAAAAAGGGAGCAAAATCCTGCTGCAGCCAGCAGGCTGTTTGATTTCCCCACACCCCCAATACAGCTATCTCAGCAATTTAAGGCAGATGTGTCACTTTTGATCCTGTAAAGTTACCAGGGAGAACACAGAAAATAATTATAGCTGGGTACACAACACAACCTTTATTCTCCTCAGGCTCAAATTCATTATTCCCATTGTTTTAATACAGATTAAATGTCTCAGAATTTTTATATATACAAACATACACATTTAGGAATGCTGAGAGAGAAGGGACGAATTATCCTCCCCTGTATCAGCTCAATCTCTCACATTGGGAGAGTAAAAATTACAGTTTTTAAGGATCAGGACTGTCTTTTTGTATACTGCTTGGCACAAATGGTCCATTATCTGTGACTATGCTTTGTCACACACTAAGTTGTGATAAAGGCACAATTCCCATCCCCAAAGTTTTCCTTAAGTTTTAGACTAGGTAAGAGCTCACAGCCACCAAGAAGAGGCAGTGAACCAACACGCTCCTTGGAGCAAGCCTGTCTTGTGTCCTTCCCCTGTTCAATTTTTTAAGCATCACCTGCTACAGTCTGCAATACCCCTTGACCTCTCTGTAATTCAGGTTTGCTACCTTGCACCAGTGCATTTTCTGCCTTCCTAAGGGGGTGAGTTATCTGACAGGGTAGACTTCCTCCAAGCTTTCCTGAACAAATTGACCTATTCTTAGGTGCATCTACCTGCAACACAATTGCATTCCCATTTAAAACCAATAAAAATAAAACTCATTTATATTAATATTATTTGAAAACATGCCATTTTTTCAGAGATAATAAACTTTTATTCCACTGAACAGGATCTTAGTTTTATTTGGTAAAACAAAGACTCCAACTATATTGAAAAGCTGCTCTAACGTGTGCCACCTTTGCTTCTTGCAAATTCTTACTTAAGAAAACAAAAACTTACAGCTAAGCAGTCATTACTGTGGTGGATTGTTCTGATAAACCACGAATTTAGAGTGTGACACCAGTTCCCTAGACACAGGGAATTTCCAATCAGAATACCACTATCTAGCCAGAACCATTTAACTTAAAAGATTCATCTGCTTTTTCCTCTCTTTTTTTTTCTTTTTTTTTTTTTTTCTTTTTTTTCCTTCTGTCAGCACCCTGAACTGTGATAAGCTCCATGTCAAGGCCTTTAGAGTTTTTGGCATCATTAATTTCATGGCTTTGCCCACTCTGTTTTGTAGCATGCCATTACAAGGAAATATGTTCTCCCAGCCAGGCTGTGGGTGGAGACATCTGGGGCTTAGGGCCCTGGATATCTGTGAAGTTCCCATAGAAACAGGTTTCTTGACCTTTCCTTCTGCTGGGTAGGATTTGAAGCCAGGAGGCATGCAGTAAGCCTGAGTTACACAGATGACCACACTGCAAGAGAGGAGGCTGTCAGACCAGGAGACAGAAACTGGCAATCCCTGATACACCGTACAGTCCCAATCTTTGAGGTCCCTAATTTACCCTCCAATACCAGCCAAAATGGAAACTGTCACAGCCAGCACAGGTTTTTTTTCTTCCTTCAACACCAATAGGGTAGAGAAACCCAGAACCAAAGACAGCTGCTCTGGACAGAGGTAATATGTCCAGAGAAGGAACTGGTGAGAGAAGGACAGAGGTTACTAAGCACATGGCATGAGTTGCTACCCCCTCAAGGTTGCATTTGATCACACTCAGTGGCAAGAACAACATTCAAACCCTGTGCCCTACTCCATACAGTCTTTTATCATGCCTACTGTTAACTTCAATTCTTTAAGATAAAGTCAAGAAATTACACAAGACAGTCCTTGCGCTCTCTTTGGTCTTCTACTACCTTACATTAGAAGACTTTTCTGAAGATGGTGTTGCAGGAATGGACATAACACAACATACTTTTCCAAAACAAGCCAGTATTCCACTGTGTGCACCTTTGCTAAGAACTTTCATTCACCTCTTCATCCCTATTAAGTTGAATTATGTTGAAACCTTATTCTTAAAATTTTATTCTTTCTGACCTTTCCCCGGTCTCTGATTGCCACGTGCAACATGCAACCATGGCTAGAATACTGCTGCTCCCCTTTCAGGACATATTCATGCTCAGTACTTCTGTGCAGACCTGGACACAAATGAGCAGCCTTTTAATTATAGACCTAAATCTAAATCTAGTTTCTATCTCAAACTTCTCCTGAATAGGTACAAACTATTGTCATTACATACTCATCTGTATTCTTTGTGTTCAATATCTATCTATGCTTCTCTGTTTTTTTGCAGAAAGTTAAAGCCACACAGGAGACATTTTTTTTCAAACTACCTGTAATGTTTGACTTCCATTTTGCTGATGATACCTGTTATATTTTTATTATCATATCTGGAGTACTGCATCCAGCTCTGGAGACCCCAGTACAGGAAGGATGGATCTCATGAGTGGGTCCAGAGGAAGGCCATGAAAATTATCAGGGGGCTGGAACACCTCTCCTTGAAAGACAGGCTGAGGGAGCTGGGGTTGTTCAGGCTGAAGAAAAGAAGGCTCGGGGGAGACCTAATAGAGACCTTGCAGTTCCTAAAAGGGTCCTACAGGAAGGCTGGAGACGGACTGATTGCAAGGGCCTGCAGTGATAGGATGGGGGGCAGTGGTTATAAATTAGAGTAGATTCAGACGGGATGTAGGAAAAAAAGCTTTACCATGAAGGTAGTGGAAAAATGGAACAGGTTGCCTGGAGAGGTAGCTGCGGCCTCATCCCTGGAGGTATTCAAGCTGAGGCTTGACAAGGCTCTGAGCAACCTGGTCTAGTTTAGGGTGTCCCTGCTTACTGCAGGGGGGTTGGACTAGATGACCCTTAGAGGTCCCTGTCAACCCAAATTATCCTATGATTCAACTCTGCAAAGACCTTATTTAAAGCTTCAAACCCACATTATTATTCATTTTATATGAATTACACTATTCAGCTGCCTTTTTTTCCCAAATCAGTCAGGCTGTTCAAGTAATTGCTCCTTCTTCACCATCATCTTTTCTTTGCTATCAAAGCTTCTGCACCATCTGACCCACAACATGATTGAAGGATTTAACCTTGTAAGACCACATTGTTTCATTGGTTCTTCAGTATTCTAATACACACATAACAGTGTACAGCACTGGTTAGATAGTTTAATTATGTGGCAAACACCATTCTCCCTGATTATGACTTTGATTCCTTCCTCCCACAATAATCAGTTAATAGCTGCCATCTGCCTATTAAAATACTTTCAGCAGAAGATAATCTGTTCCTGGCATAATTGCCCCTCTAACTCTGTATTGTACATATATTTTGCTTGTCACTAAAGAAAATCTGATTGTGTTTAAATACAACTATCTCTGATCACTTGTTAGTAAAAATTTAGCATGTACCAACCCAGCAAAGAAAGAACATAAAAAAGAAAGAACATATGAGGTTTCCAGAATATATTCTAACTAAACACACTTGCACCAAATCATTCTAAATCTATCAGCATCTTCTAGAGTGACCCAGTTGAGATCTACTCATCTGAGTTAAGAGCATTTTAACTGAAGTGGGAAACATAGAAAGAGGAATTAGAGAATCAACTAAAACGTGTAAGCCAAAATCAGTCTGACAATTTATTACTAATCCACCTAATGCACAATAAAAACAATCATTTCAAGGGAATTATGCAAAAATATTTTAAAACGTTAAGATGGTTATGAACAACCTTTTAGTAACCACAAACCAGCAACACCACGGTTCCATCCAGGTGGCAAGGCAATTTCCTGGTAAGGAAACTGGGGAAAAGAGAACCCCTGAACAAACTGATGAACACAGAAGATCCCATCTCTAGTGAAGAAGCAAACATGGAAAGCATCAGCTCTCTTTAGCCACCATTTATAAATATTTACAGAATGAAAATCATACAGCATTTTAAATGCATACCACATACAGTTTTTAATCATTCTTTCCATACTTAACTAAGAATTTTTAAATTAGTAACTTTAATTATTAGGCAATTAGTAAATACAACTTTAAAGTATGGCACAGATACTCAAGTTCAAGAAATCTTGCACAGAAGTTATTAACAAGAACAGCCTTTTAGAAGCCTCCCCCCCCTTTTATTTTTATTTTTATTTAAGTCCT
The DNA here is from genome assembly GCF_036169615.1 of Heliangelus exortis. Lineage (NCBI taxonomy): Eukaryota > Metazoa > Chordata > Aves > Apodiformes > Trochilidae > Heliangelus > Heliangelus exortis. Next base: position 62,738,848 of record NC_092424.1, read on the forward strand.
ACAAGTACAGAAAAGGTAAAGTGAGCCAAGCAGGAAAAGGAAAATGAAGAACTCAATATAGGACTTTTATCATCATGGCAAGATAGTACTCGAGGCAGTATCACTTCAAGCATGTCACATTCTTGCATTTTTTTTTTTTACACTTTCAGAGAAGAATACTTGCAGAAAGATCCTCATTACTGACATTCTACTTGTTTTTACAAAGGAGAGAAGGAGTGAGAAACAGCTTACTCCTTAGAGTGAGAGCAGAAGAAGAGAAAGCAGATTTAGTGCTAAAGTGCAATACAAATGTTTGTTAAATAACTGTGTCTTTTACAGTTATCCACCTGCAACATTCCCCCCAAGCCACAGATGTAGAAGTGGAATGGTGGTAGCCTAGATATCTATGATTACAGGATTTTGATCCAAGGATCTCAAAGATGGTTAAGCAGCATTACCTCTGTCCCAGAGAATCAACCAAATCAACTAACACGCCCAAGGTTTGGGAGAAGGTCGGGGTGACATCTAATATGGAAATCCAGATTTGTCAGTCCCCTCTCACCATTTTTGAGAAAGCAGGACCCAAAATGCCCAGCTTAGAAAGCAGCAATAAGACTACAGAAGACTAAGTCTCTAAAATTTGGCATTGCATCTATGGGATACAAATAAAATCATATACAACTAGCCTGCTCAGATTTCTCATATATATATTATATTACCCCAAAAGGTATTTTCTTATTGGTAAGAAAGATCTAATCTTACCCTTAAAACACTTGCTGAAACAGAGGCTGACTACAGTGTTTCTAAATGCAAATTCCAGGATTATGCTAAAACAACCTATTAAACATAGGTTTAATATGTTTAAACCTATTCTAAATAGGTTTCTAAATACTATTTCTAAATACAGCCAAGCAGAATTTATATCAAGCCTTCTGCAATCTTCTGCCAAGCTTGTGTTGGCAGAACACAGAGCTGACCATCAGGCAGCACATGGCCTAAGCAAAGCACCTGAAAAGTTCCATGCATTTCTATTACTGTACTGCACAAGTCAGTGAGGCACACCAGAGCCTGGGTGCACTTAGGAAACTGATGGAGAGCAGATTCAGACTATGGTTGTGCTGGCTACACTATTTCTGATGCAGGCCAGAAACTATTTCTGATGTTGGTCTTCTTGGCCTCCTGGACACACTGCTGGCCATGCTCAGCTGGCTGCCAACCAGCACCCCCAGGTCGCTTTCCACCAGGCAGCTTTCCAGCCACACTTCCACATGCCTCTAGCATCTCATGAGATTATTGTGACCCAAGTGCAGAACCCAGAACCTGGCCTTGTTAAACCTCACACAACTGACCTCAGCCCATCAATACCACCTGTCAAGGTCCTGCTGTAGAGTCTTCCTAACCTCAGGCATATCAACACTCCCTCCCATAGAAGATCCAAGAGAAAGAATAGAACAAGAATTTAAAAACTGGTTTTAGAGTTTGATATGTTGGATTTTGCATGTTCTGCATTTTGTATCTTCATGGTTGTGAAACTGGCAAAGCTACAATGTGTCATAAGACCGGCCCCAGATTTTAGAGGAGGTGTATCTCATACATCCCTTTTCCAAAACCCACTGCTGTTCTATTCTCGGTTCTCATGCGTAGCATGAAACCACTCAAATTCTCTCAGCTTCAGCAAACAGAATTTCACCTTTTGACAAGTGTCATAAAGCACTGAAAGCACTACAGGTTTAAAAGGGTAAGAGTGAAGCATTTGATTTCAGATGTTTATTTGCTAAAAATCTGATATACATAATAACTCATTTCATGCATTTATTTTCCCTCTTTTTAGTATAAAAAGGGTGAAAGCAATTATCTGGGCACTCCTGGAAAATATTTAAGAAACCTATTATAAATTACAATCCTACCATTTTCACTTGACTTAATTTTCCTGTGGTCTTACTAACACATCAGCTGAGACTTCTATCATGCAAAGATGCAGGTTCAATTACCTCAGTATCCTCCTGACCCTTCATAAAGTTCCCTCTCCTCCTTTCCGCAGCGGGGCCATGGTGAGCTCCAGAGGGCCATAGGGAGACAGCACAATGCCCTGGGTAGCTGAGAGTGAATCCTGAAGCCTCAGAAGCACATGTAGCCAGGCACATCCCTTGCAAGCACAGGTAAGGAATGTGAACACAGTACTTGCAATAGAAGAAACTAGCAGCTGCTGCTGGGCAAGAAAACCAAGGTTCCTCTTGCCTCAACCTTCCCATTTTTCAGATATATGGAGACTGACCAACCCATGTGCTGATGGACTTACCCAACCAGAGGATTTTTCTCTCATAGAACAATTACACTAAATCATCCCCAAGCCACTAGTTAGTTTTACTCTTCTCTCAGGGAAAAGGTGAACAGAGAACACACCCATCAGTGCTCTGTGGTAAAGCCACTGACCCCAAAACTGAGGCCAGGGAAGATCCTGCCCTCCCCAGCAAGGCTCTGCTTTAGTGTGTTGGCCACAGCACTGCTGCTGCTGTGAAGTAAAACCTCCCTGTGTTCCTTACTCACCTTCCCACTGTGAGACTAAATCTCTGTCCAGATTCCTGGGTTAGTAACCACACGAGGAGCCAGTGAGGGGAATGAGGGAGAACACTGACTGAGTTGCCAATGGCCTGCTGTGGCAAGTCCATCATACCATAGCACAGGTAACACAAGAGCTCCTCACCACTGCCTCCCAACATGGGGTTCCTCAGACCACCCGTGACTGTGGGATGACAGATGCCACTGGAGCAGTGAGAGGGCCACTGGACTAATGCTGTGGCTTCTAATGATTTGCTTGTGATCATAAGCTCCAGTCAAATGGCACAAGCCCAGGTTGCTCTTCATCCTCACAGGTCAGATGCAACTGGCCTGAGGCTCACAGATGGAGGAGCATGAGAGCTGCAGACAGCAGAGGAAAGCAGTGCAGTGATGCAGGCCTGGGGGACACAGACCTCAAGGAGGGGTCTGACATCAAAAGTAACCACAGCTCTCACCGCAAACCTTTACAGGTGCATCCATAGCCACAGCAAGCTATTATGGCTACAGCACACAAGTAGCAGAGGATGTGGAACTCAGAAGAATCTGTATGAAGACAGAGAGATGCCTCAAAAACCGCTTCAGAGGCTGTAAGTGCAAGAAGCTGGCAAGTTATCAGTACAAAGAAGTGTAATGGTAATTCTGTTTCAGTCCATGAAATCTCTTTACTGCTTTAAGATCAATATCAGAGCATGTGACTTTCAGAGGCTCTGGGGCATGGACAGATGTCATGTTGTGCCTTGAACCACACAGAAACTCCTCATGTTCACTGTGACCTCTGTGCAGTACCTTGGTACTTTTACACATAATGATACTTTTCTGGTCAACAGCTGCATTAAGATCTATAAAGTCAGAATCATGGAGTACTTAGGGTTGGAAGGGACCTCTAAATGTCATCTAGTCCAACCCCAAAGTTGATTTGTGCTGCTCTGTAAAAATGCTGACCAAAAAAAAATTCACCCTCTTAAGAAATCTGCATGTTTGTATTTCTTGAATATGAAATTGATCTGCTCATGTATAACCTCCCTTCAGGACAATATAAAATGGCATAAAAAAACCACAATTACACAGAAAAGTCCTTTCAAATAGAATTTTTGAAGTATTAAACATGAGAAATTTAACAGTGATTTTATAGCTTTTACTTTGCCTTTCCAATTTTGCTTTTACTTTGCCTTTTCAATTGGAACACAACTCCCCAGCAGAGCACACTGGAATAAACCATTCAGGATTCATTTCTCTGTGGGCACCTGAAGGTTCCTTAGAGGCAATCCATAAACTCATTAAAATGTACACACATTTTTTCCTGCTGCTTAAGCATATATTTGAAGCATGGTGGTTTTTTCCCAACCAAATTGCTATTGCTTTGTTAGTAACCTCCTATAACTATGTTCCACAAATTACATAGTGGGAATGAAAAGTTCAGATTTCTGGCCAGTGCTTATATATACTTAACTGAATTCAACTGCATTAGACACATACAGGTTAAATTATTTTTGCCAGCAAGGCTCCCTAGCCACAGTAGCATGCACTGAATTATATGTAGAAGGAAAGAGGGGTATTTTGGAACAAAGGTTTGCCAGCGTGCAAATACCTACCACAAAAATCTTGGCTGTATTATGTATCAAAGAAAGATACTTTTTAAGTAATGGGAGACTGCTCTGAGAAACTGCAGACATAAGCCACACAGGTAAGAAATAGACAAAAAATGTGACTTCATGGTTTTGAGCCTCTAATTAACCAAAATTAAGCAATACAAAATGCTCTTATAATGTCTCACTAGTCAATACATATTAATTCAGAATAACAGTTTATTAAAGGCCCATGGCAGTAATGAAGTTACTGATGTAAACATACATTAGCAAAATACATTTATTGGCTTGAATTTTTAATGTGTACCAACTTTACTCATCTTACTTGTCAGGGAAGGTAAAAAATTCACATGCACGTACACCACTACCTGGCTAATTAGAATCAGACACTGTTTTCTGTAAGTTCTGCTGAATATAAAATGATCAAATCCTTTACCACACTAAGTTCCAGCTTAAAGAACAGAAGCTCTCAGTATAGCATTTGTACAGATGTATTTGGAAAATTAAATAACTGCCTTATGCCAGAATCTTAATACTGACTTAAAAAACCTGGGAACTGAGCCACAGATCTATTTTATTTTGCCAGTTTCAGCCATGTATCCATTAGGACTGGACATACACCGCGATTTTGCCAGGAAGGCTTTCTCCTTCAGAAGCATCATGACCTCAAATTCCTAGTGTTTTCCTTTACATACAACTGTATTTGCAATTAAGATTTGCTTCCTTTGTGTGCATTTGCTTAAGACAGTTTTTAAACTGTTCTGGAAGGCTTTTTTGTCAGTTAATTTCAACAAGCATATGTCTCCCCCTTACATCATCTCCTTATTTTATAGATGACATTAAATGGTTTCTAAACATTCTGCTTTTTGCATAAATATTTGAATATTTGTACCACCTCCTTAGTACTGTTGACTTAACAGACATGCAGAAAAATCTTAAGGTTTCCAGAAAATACAAGCAACGCCATAAAAGTGAAGCAAGATCCACGTATGTTAGATACCTTAGGCTGGCACAAACACAATCTAAACATTCTATGAAAAGTTTCTTCTACTCTCTGGAGGCCACTAATTTTACCCAGAGAGAGGTATGAACAGCTAAACTAATCAAAACTGTCGCAATGGAAAACGCTATCCCCAAATCAATGAAAGCCGTGTTTGCAGAACTGCAGAAATGGTTTAGCACATCCAATTTTAAGCTGATCTGTGCAGAGAGCCCCTCAGGACGTCCTGCCGTATGGTCCCTGCTGCTGGAGCCACCTCTCCGGCACCGCAGCATCCCAGGATCAGGGATGCGATTGGGGCGGCTGCTGGCACCGTCCTTGCCTCATCCCCGCCGGGAGACAGGGACTGAGACGGACCGGGCGGTGTTCCGGGGCGGCCAGCCGCAGGCAGGCAGGACACCCCACACAAAACTACTCCGAACAACCCGCAAGAACCCCGAACCCTCACCGAGAACGCCAAGTTCTCTCTAATCTTTGCTACAGGACCGCGAAACGTTTAAGACCAGCAGAAGGAAAGAAAGGAGGTTGCCACCCCAGCCTTGTAGTGAAATAAGGAAAGCCGAAGGGAGCCCGGGGGGTGGGGGTGATGAAGGACAGAGCGCACGGCGAGGACGCTCCCCCGGCCAAGCCGGGCCGGGCCGGGCCGGGCCGGGCCGAGCCATGCCTCGCTCCCCCGTGGAGCCCGGGGCCGGTACCGCCAAGCGGGGTGCCGGGCAGCCCCTCACGGCTCCCTCAAACCGCGCTCCTCTCCTCTCCTCGGCAATGCGGGCGTTGCCCCGGGCCGCGCCTCTTCCCCAGGTTCTCCCGGCTGCGGGGCACTGTCCGGCTCCGGGCACTTCCCCGGGGCTGGGAGCGCGGCGGCAGCCCCAGGCGGAGGAGGAGGAAGAAACGGGAGGTCCCGGCGAGACTCACCCTGTGCCTGCGGCTCCATGGCGGGGATGGCTCTACCGTCCGCCGCCCCGCGCAGACCCGCGACTCTACCGGCGCTGAGAAGCCGGCACCGGGCTGGGCTGGGCAGGACCGGGCCGGGCTCCGCTGGCACCGCCGCTGCCCTCCCCGCTGAGCGCCGGGCGGGGCGGGAGGCGCCACCTGCTGGACAGGCGCGGGAAGCGCCGGAGCCGCTCACCTGAGGCCGCCCCTGCCCCAGGGCCCTCTCCTCAGGGGCGGGGCCGGGTACCACCCCGGGTGGGGGGAGCCGGGGACCCCCGCGGCAATGAGCTCTGTGCGGGAGATGGGATGACCGCGAAGAAGAGCGTATCGCGGGGCAGGGAGGCGCCTGAGTGGCTGCGGTTTCACCTCTAGGGAAACGGGCTTTCTCTGCTGCCTACCGGGGCGGGATGAGCCTTGAGGTGCCGGGATGCCGCTTGGGTAAGGTCGCATCTGCCGTGGTGGCAGCAAGAGCACCGTGCCGGACAGAGAGGCGAGAAGCATGGGAGCTCCTCTTAGTGCCTTTCCCCTGGCCGCTGACTGACTGTGCAGTCTCCTGTTTCATAGTCACAGAATCATCCGGGTTGGAAAGGGCCTCTGAGATCAAGTCCAACCCTTGATCCACTACCACTGTGGTTACCAGACCATGGCACTGAGTGCCACATTCAGTCTCTTCTTAAAAACCTCCAGGGAGGGAGAATCCATCACCTCTCTGGGCAGCCCATTCCAATGACTAATCACCCTCTCTGTGAAGAATTTTTTCCTAATATCTCACCTAAACCTCCCCTGGCAGAGCTTAAGTCCATGCCCTCTTGTCCTACTGATAACTGCTTGGGAGAAGACACTGACCCCCCCCTGGCTACACCCTGCTTTCAGGGAGTTGTAGAGAGTGATGAGGTCTCCCCTGAGCCTCCTCTTCCCCAGGCTGAACACCCCCAGCTCCCTCAGCTTCTTTTAATATGAAAAATGTAATCTTAAATATTGTCCCAAAGAGTACAAAGCAAAGCTTCTGGCTTGAGGGTCAAAAGCAGCGAAGCAAGATATTACCTCCTCGCAGAAGACCGCAGTGGCCTGGGGACAAACCTCGTGTCACCAACCCTCTCCTGCAGCTCTCGGGTGCCTCTGCCCCCTTTGCCTGGGCTGACACCTCTGCTCCACACCTGGCCCCAGCCAGCACCCGGATTCCTCAGCCAGATGGTTCTTAGCAACCTCCCTCTGCCAAGGGAAGACACCTGGGGCTTCTCCCCAGGGAAGGACTAAAGGAAATGGACAGAAGTTGAAGCAGGGGAGGTTTAGGCTAGATATTAGGAAGAATTTCTTTATTGAAAGAATAGTCAGGGATCAGAACAGGCTGCCCAGGGAAGTGGTGGAGTCACCATCCCTGAAGGTATTTGAAAAACATGGTCACTTCAGGACATGCTGTAGCAGGCATGGTGTTTTTTTCTGGGGTGACAGTCGGATTCTTTTATCTTACAGGTCTTTTCCAGCCATGACAGTTTTGTGAATCTGTAAAACAGGAAGCCCCTGGGAGCCCCCAGGGTGCCAGTGGCAAGAGGCAAACAGGTGTATTGGCAATGGGATGGAGCAGCCAGGTGCCTGCGGGAAACAATTATTAGGCTTACTTGAAGACTGTTGGGTTAAAAGTCATAGCTCCTGGGGTAGAAGCATGGGAATAAATTCAAAAGAATACTGACAGCAGCTAAGCCATCAGGTAAATTTTGAAGTTTAAGTAAAATACTTTTTTTCCCATTATATCCTTTGTTATTCACTAGAAGCTGGGGTGACGATACATATCTCTCAGTGCAGTTTTACTCTAGGTTTTGTTCATGCCAGTGTAACTTACACAGTTCCTTACCAGTCCATGTTAACTTCACTTGTGGAAAGGCTCAGAATACTTGTTTTAGCCATGCTGCATTCACTGTGGCTGATTACCCATGTGTTTGTCAGTCAGACAACAGTATCTAGTTTGTGGATATGATACTGGTGAATACCTCCCAGGACACACTGAGGGCACATAACTTCTTGAGGGCTGTTTAAAGCAAGAGACTAAAGGCAGATGAAGGAAGGATGGGACATCTGCTCATGAAGCAATACAAACAGGTAGTACTTTAGTTGAAGAAAACCAAATACAAAAGAAAATTATTAAGTGGTAAAATTAAAGGGAAAAAAAAAAAAAAGAGAACATTTACAGGTAGAAAATAAGTTCTTTTCCTTAAAATATTTTAGACCATGGCAAAGTGTGAACTTTAAGTATTTCTCAACTTTGCTTTTCTAACAAATTAGAAAAATAAGGCCAAGACAGCTTTAATTTTTGTAGATCTAATGAAGTTGTGCTTTAATATGCACATGCTGGTGGTTTTGAATAAGAATTAATATAAAACACGAATTGCCATTATTTTTTCTAGGCAAGCCTCTCCTCACCGTGATTTGACATCTCCTTAGGCTGGAATTTATCACTTACAAAAGCAGAACAGAGGTTGTCAGAAGAATTAATTTCTTTACGCATATAATTTGAAATAAAGAGACACCCTATCATGACAAGATTTGAGCTCAGAAATGCCATCAACTTCTACATGGAAAAAAAATCAAACCCTAGTCCAGCCACAAATGCATGAGGCAGCTGAGAAATTCCAACATGTGAAACTATCAGTATAATTAGAACATGTACTTTTCTGCAAATATATGCATAAAGTTTTTGGGCAGCCTAAGCAGTTTCTATAAAGCATAATTAAAACTGAGCACCCAATTTGCTTACAAGACTATAACAATATTAACACCACTGTTCATGTACAAGCATAATTTGAAATTGTTGCAGAGGTGAATGCTGTTCAAAGTACTGAACAACAGAAAAATTTACAAAACGTTGTACAAATTTACAAAATGATGCTGTATTGAATATATTCTTTACAGTGATATATATTATTTTTTCCACACCAGAAATCACAGAATCGTCATAGTTGGAAAGACCTCTAAGATGGTTGAACCCAACCATCAACCCAGAAATAAAGACAATGCCCACTAAAGCATGCCCTGAGGTGTCACATCTACATTTTATTTTTTTTAATACTCCAACAGTGGAGTGTCCTCAACAATGTTCCCTTCCAGAAACCAATAAAATATGCAGGTCTGATCAGACTAGAATGTATAGATGAAGTGGATGCAAAAAAGTGAATTCTAATCTTCATTTGTAATCTTGGGCCATTTCCCTAGAAAACAGAAGCTCAGGAATCTTCCAGGGCTGTGGAAAATTATATTATAAATATATATATACTGACATGAATGGAGAACAAATTGAAAGCATGAGAGCAAATACCAGCAGGAGAAAAGCTATTAAAATGACATGTTGCTGACAGCTATAAGTGACAGATCTGAAAGACAACTACTAAATCCTGAGGACTCACAGAGGCTGGACAAGACAGAGAGATAAATTTCAGTCTTTTCCTGAAGGGTGTAATAAGACACCTCCCAAATCAGCATGCTCCAAAGGAGAGTCCAGGAAGTGAGGAGAAGTTCCAGATCCTCACCCTCCACATTTTGCAAGCAGTCCTGGACAGGCTGCCTGCATGTGGTGCCTTAGTGCCTGAATTCTCAGCAAACTGCTTAAACACATCCTGGTGTTTGTGGATATCACAGTGTGACAGACCAGGCTATTTTAAAATAAATCAATCTTTCCTTCCTATGAGGTATTGCCAGGTGGTTGCTGAAGTGTTGAGATTTTATTTCTTACAGGACAATTCTGTTGTCATTGTGTGTTAAGGACTTTCTCATAGGCACGTATGCTGTAATAAGCAATTCAATACTCATTCATATAACTTGTAAGATGAAATACACTATTTGTCAAAATAAAGGGTCATATCATGGGTCAGAGTACAAAAAAAAAAATCTGCATTTTTAGATGTGGGTTCATGCCATCCTGACACAGAGCTGTAGAGTGGTTTAGATAAACTGCAACCACAGGAGTTTAGAGTTGAATGCCTCTTGGTGTCTTTCAGCACCAGATGGAATATGACTAATCTTAGATGTCTAAATGTAGGAAGGCAATTAAAATGCCTAGACAAACATATGTAAAACCATTTTAGGTGTCCCAGAAGATCCAAGATATCCACATGAGCATGCATGACACAGGATCTGTAGGAGAACTGTGAAATGGCATCCTGGGACAGACAGGGTAACCTGGGATATCTAAAATAGTACTAGACTTTTAATGTTTAGCACTTGATATAGTCTGTACAGAGAGCATTCAGTTACCTACAAATATTCAGCATCCCTTGGGAATCCCTGGTGGGCCTGAGATGCCTCAATAGATCAGAGAGGTGTAGCAGAGCCCCAAAGGCCAGGCAGCATTGCTCTAGAGCAGCAGCTCCAGGCCAAGTAAGACTCATTGTGATACCTAAAGTGACAGGACAGAGCCTGTTATCAGACAGCTGAATCCTGCTCCGTGCAACCAGATGTGAGCTAAACCTCTGTAGACAAGTCACTGTTAGGACATACCTAGCACCATGTTGTGTTTAGAGAACTGTTGGATTTTCACTAAGTCTGCCTGCCACTGTGCATCCACCTCTGCTACAATCACCTCCTTTCTTTAAAGAATATTCTTGCCACCTTGTGTAAGCCATAAGGGCCCTGGTTTGCAAGTCAGATTGCCAGCCAGATTGCTGCAATTAACCTTTTAACCAGCAATTAACCTTTTACGAACTTCAAAATGTGGATTTATCTTCAGGAGTTTCACACCTTTACAAGAGCATAGTAAACACTTTTTGACAGAAGTGATGGCATAGACATGTCTACTGGCACATTGCTACTTCACACATCAAAAATGAAACACTGGACTTTAACTCATACAGAAAAAAATTTGTACAAGGATATTGATGCAAAGATGAGAAAACACAGAGCATCCCAGTGTGCACCCTCTAACAGACTCACAGTCAGCTGTTGATTCCTTCACAACCATGAACAGGGGCAGGTCCCCCCACCAACAACCTTCTGTGAAACTTAGAAGTGTAATTTCTGAATCACAGAAATCACCATCAGCTTGTTCTTCTGGTTCACATGGTCTGTTTTTGGAATCCATTTGGACCTCCTCTGTGTTGTCTCCACATAGATGTTCTTTGCTGACATTTTGTTCCAGTTTTCCTTTCTGTAGACAGTGTTGCCTGTGTCCCAGAGCACCACACAAACTCCAGAGGCTGTCCCAGTAGTACTGAAAGCATTAGGTATGTATAAGCTGTGATAAGAACCTTCCTGAGCCTCCAGGCTAAACAGTCCCAGCCTTCTCAGCCTTTCCTCAAACAACAAACTTTCCATCACCTTTATGGCCCATTGCTGGACTTCCACCATGTTTGCCCAGAACTAGATCTAGCAAGCCAGACAGGGCTTCACTACTGCTGCTTAGAGGGGAAGGATCCCCTCCCTCTGCCTGCTGGCAGTGCTCAGCCTCCTGCAGCCCAGTGCACTCCAGTAACTGGGCTTTGTGCTGGTGATCACAGCTCCTTGAGCCCGGCAGTTCAGCCACTTTTCAGTCCACCTCTCTGTCCATTTATCTAGTCGTGTGACAATCCTGCTGTTCAATAAGCTTCCAATTTTGAAAAACACTGCAAAATGATATTTTATGCAGAAAGTAGGTGTAGTGATAGGATGAGGGGCAATGGTTTTAAATAAGAGAAGAGTAGATTTAGACTGGATGTTAGGAAAAAATTCTTTACCATGAAGGTAGTGGAAAAATGGAACAGGTTTCCCAGGGAGGTTGTTGAGGCCTCATCCCTGGAGATATTCAAGTTGAGGCTTGACAAGGCTCTGAGCAACCTGGTCTAGTTAAGGGTGTCCCTGCTTACTGCAGGGGGGTTGGATGAGATGACCCTTAGAGGTCCCTTCCAAACCAAATTATTCTATGATTCTATTATTCTATAAAGTCAACTTGGTGAATCTATATTATCATAATTAAAATTTTAATGGGTCAAAAACAATCTCTGATACATGTAAAGTAATCATAACAGATCCAATGCAATTTAATTTTAATTCCACATAGCTGATGCAGTTACTAGTGTTTTCTTAGAATGTTTTCTTATTATCCAAAATGCAAGGTGCTATCCTAAAAACACAGATAACACTTATTTTTCCTATGTTGCTAAGGAGTGGAATTCTTGACTAGGACTGCTTAGACTATGTTGGATTAGAAAGCATTCATCTGTAGCACTGGGAAGCTGGTACACAAGTGATTACTGAGAAGGATTTAATTCATCCTCTTAAAGGAGTTCTTTCTCTGAAGCGATCTTGGCTCTGATGGAAGGCCAAACACATTTAATGTTTGCTGTATTGCTGGATGCAATGCTCATTTTTGCATTTTCAGTCCTTCATCTCCAGACTGAAGCAGAAGTGCATCCTGCAACCTGACTGGAAGTGACTGAACAAACTTGGCAACATTCCTGCCTCTTTATTATCTGGAACACCTTAACTAAAGCATAAGTCTTTAACAAAACAGAGGAAAAAAACCTCAAACATAAACTGTGGTGTATGTCCTTACCTATGCATTCCTTTATTTTCATGATACAAAGATAGGAATCACACTTCATTGAAAGATTTTTCCAACTTATGCAAAACACTTGAGACTGATTCTTCTAAAAAATGGAAAAAACCCAAAAAGATTTCCTTAGAAGGGGTTCACAATAGGAAGGATACTTCTGCAGAACCAATTATAGAAACAGCAAACATCAGAATAATGTTTCATAATTTCTCCTCTTTAAAAAACCTGAACAAAAATCTCAAGTTATATTAAAAACTAGGTTATCAAAGCAAAGCCACCACCTCTTAATCAGGTTTGCCCTTATATTGATTTGCTAAATAATAAAAAAAAAACACATCAGGAGGTTTCTCTCTGTGTGATGTTGTCAAGCCTGACCTGAACAAATTCATCTCTGGAAGGAGAAAAAAAGTGGGTTTGCATCTGTGCCTTTCTGCTGATAAGCCCAGAAAGTGCAATAATTCTCAGTGATTAAGGAACAACTGCCAGCAATCTATCATGATGAGCAGAATGCATTCATGGATGCCCAGCTAGAGTAACTCCAACCTTCCTAAGAAGACAACTGATTTCTGAAGTTAGAATTAAAATCCTCAAAATCCCAACTGCCACAAACCAAATCACCTGATACAACATGTTATCTACTCTTGCCCCATCACTATTTTTGAAAAGAGTTCCTCTCCCATGTTGGGTTTAGCCATTTGCAACTTCAGAACCTCTCTTCTCTTTTTAGAAGGTGACTGCTCTATGGCTATTTGTTGTTCTGCATGTTGCTTTAGCTCAGTAATGGTATACCTACCAGGCAAAATAACATCAACACGAGTATTCACGTTTTTGTTAACTGACAGCTTACCTGTAAAACGTGCCATTAATTTAAGATTCCAGTACTCTGGGAAAAAGGCAACTTGCTTATTGAAAAACCGATGTGTGTTCTGATTTCATCTTTTGCTTAATAATGAGCCGCTAGAAACAGCAAGTCTCTACTGGCTCCTCATTTTTCACCTAAATTTCAGCCAAATCACAGCCTACATATTCCTTTTTGACATGCCTGCATAATTTAGTGTTTTCCTTACAGCAAGGTCCACTTGTGAAGCCATGGTTTTATTTCACTGATAAAGAGACATCCCAGCCTGCTCCTTTGGTGCTGCAGATTTTAAATTCAGGGAGAGTCAAGATGACACGAGGACCAGCCTGAAGGATGTGTCATTGATAGAGCAGATTCCCCTCAAAGGCTTTGAAGTGAAACACCCCCATTACTCAGAGTACCCCTACAAGAGGTCTCTGAGGCAGGAAGGAAAAGCAATTTTGGTGCAGCCCAACTCAGAGGGACACAAGGTAGCTCTGCACAGAGCCCCAGCCAGAGAACCAGGCTGAAGGGACGGGGGACACATGGCCCACCCCTGGAGCTGGAGGGGTGTTTGGATGGAGCTGGGACACCCCTGCCTGCAGAGAGCTTTGCTTCTATTCCCCAGATCTTCTCTCTTGCTGACAAAAAAGCTTGTGGCAAACCCCCTTCTCTTCCCCATAAGTGCTGATGCTCTTGCCTTGAAACACGACTTGCAAGGAGCTTCCTAGAATGTGCAAATGCTCTTCACTTCTCACTATCAGGATCCTAGATTCAGTTAGCACTGATTTCAAACAAAGAGCAGAGAATTAAGTCTTCATCTGTAACTAGAATATTTTGCCTATGTGAGTGGACATTAGATTTAAATAAAGGAATTTAAACTCTAGCAGTGGTAATTTTCTTATATCATATGTTGAATTCTCCATCTCCTACATCCACAGCAAAATGGAGAACTGTTTTCTGCATCAGATATTTTTCCTCAGATTACGTGAGGAGTCAGTCCAAATAAATGCTTTGAGTTATTTATTGATAGCAGGAAAATAACATTTAATTGTAACATAAAGATTTTCTGATCACTGAAGTCTCATTAGAATAAGTTTTTAAGTAATAAGAAGGTTATTTTAATGGTGGCAGGGTTTGATGCTGGGCCATCTATTAAATGAATGACAGCTGCTCTCTATTCATCTCCCTCCTTGAGATCACCACCGAGGCTGCAGGGCAGCCCTGGGAAAGTCCAGGCTGGACTCCTGGAGTTGGGGCAGACAGGAGGCAGGAACACGTGGGCTCAGGCTGGCACAGGTTGGGACCACAGGCAGATGAATGGATGGAATCCTCCCAGGATGCCAGACATGGACACAGAGAGCTTACCCTCATGACCCCTCAAATGTATACCAAGTATGACCCATATGGGATGGAATACTTCATTTGGTCAATTATGGTCACATCTGAGCCCTGCTCCTCCGTAAAGGAATGTTACAGGTGTGCCCCTTTCACTCCCCTTGCTGGAGCACAGGGTGTTTCTCAGAACCAAGCAGTGGCCTTGGTTCTGCACAGCATTCTCCAACCCTAACTATAAACATTGAACATTATCAGTCCTAGAAGCAAACACTGACTGAGAAATTTGCTGTTAATTTCACTAAGTGCAGCTACTTAGAAGAGACTTAGCTGAAAGTAAAATTAAAAGAAAGAAAATTAGTTCTATCCTGACACAGACCAGGAAAAATGGGAGCAAGATGGTTGGGGGTTTTTTGGTTTGGTTTTTTTTTTTATTGGGTTGTTTCGGTTTTTTTCATAGAACAAAAAAGTCTCTTTTTTCTTTCCTTATTTGATAAGCTCACAGTGACAAAATAACAAACATTTATGTAACAATCAACCAGGATAATCACAAATAATTTTACCCTACAGGTAGGTCAATTATTTCTTTTATCAAGTTATGCATATATTAAGTATTATCTGTACCAAGGCTGGCACTAATTGAAAAGATGCGTGATTACTGTCTAGTTTAAAATCTCTTCAGATTGCAGAACTGAGTTTGGTCTAGCAAAGGACTTTTTTTGTAGCTGTTCTTCTAGATCCAGATTAATTGTCCTGCTTTAAAACCTCTATTTCATTTATACTCATCTTGTCTTCCTACAGTCGTGTCTTTTGCAAGCTACCTTCACCAGTGGCTGGCCACATTCAGGCCCATTCAATGTCCAGCAAAGAAAGGTTAAGCAAGCCTTAGCAACAATGCAGGTTGCTGGTTCTGCTACCATTTTAAGGCATCACAAAGAAAGAAGAATAACAGACAAGTGTATACCAGCTTTTATCCTAAAATGAACATCATTTCCATTTTGATTGGCTGTAAATAAACTCGACTTCAGTACTTTAGACTGAAAAATACCAGCATTGATTACTATTGTATACTCAAGCTAAATTAATGATTGATCCAAGTTAGGCTGACTGGAAACACAAGCTTTCAAATATGGTACTTCTCCATAGAGAACCTCGGGAGCTTTTTCAAATAAGCTCGGTAGAATGTATTAAAAGATTTATTTAGGCACATTTCTAATACACAAATATGTAATAGTCCTTTTCACTATCGGAGCTGATAGGGATAAGCAGTACGCAAAAATTTGACCACTTGATGGCGCCAAGTGCTTTACGCACTTAAACCAAAGCTAAAAACACTTCAGGTCACTATTTGAAATATAATTAAAGTTGAAGTTTGAATCGTATTTCATTTTTCATTGGAAACATGTAATTATAATTTGATATCATGTTTATCTGAATATTAGGCATTACTGGTAGCCTGCAGTAACTTCAGCCATGAAGACCTTTAAAGTGATTCCTCTGATCTTCCCATCCCAGATGCCCACCCACTTCGTGCTTACACCCTCTAGGTAAGGTCAGCCAGGCACCTGCAGGTCTCCAATGTGCTCCATGTCGAGCTGCAATAGAGTTATACTGAGGAGCTGGCTAAGGTGGCATGGGAAATCACCTACTAGACCTGTGTAAGACATCTTGTGAATAAATGCAATTTCTCAAAGGGATTTGCATGGTTTCTGACATCTGTGCTAAAGCAGAAGTGTCTCAGCCATGTGTTTGTAATCTTATTTATTCCTCATTACCTTGTGGTCAGGGTATTGGTATCAGAATAATGTTCAACAATGCTAAGAGCTTACACAGCTTTTGGAGTATTTGCAAAACATCCATTGGCACAATAGTCTCACTACTGCTATGCAGTGTCTATCTGCTATTTTTCTGTTTTTAAAATGCTTCACAAAAGAATAATTTAATTATACTAGACTGTGCCTGATACCTGCCATTGCCCCAACCCAAGAATTTAGAATTACAGAATCATGGGTTGGAAAGGACGTCTGAGATCAAGTCCAACCCTGAATCCACTACCACTGCAGCTACCAGACCATGGCACTGAGTGCCACACCAGTCTCTTCTTAAAAACCTCCAGGGAGGGAGAATCTACCACCTCCCTGGGCCGCCCATTCCAATACCTGATCACCCTCTCTGTAAAGAAGTTTGTCCTAATATCTCACCTAAACCTCCCCTGGCAGAGCTTAAGTCCATGCCCTCTTGTCTTGCTGAGGGTTGCCTGGGAGAAGAGACCAACCCCCCCCTGGCTCCAACCTCCTTTCAGGGAGTTGTAGAGAGTGATGAGGTCTCTGAGCCTCCTCTTCTCCAGGCTGAACAGCCCCAGCTCTCTCAGCCTCTCCTCATAGGATCTGTGCTCGAGTCCCTTCACCAGCCTGGTTGCCCTCCTTTGGACCTGCTCCAGGACCTCGATATCCTTCCTGAACTGAGGGGCCCAGAACTGGACACAGGACTCGAGGTGTGGCCTCACCAGGGCTGAGTACAGGGGCAGAATCACTTCCCTGGACCTGCTGGCCACGCTGTTCCTGATACAGGCCAGGATGCCATTGGCCTTCTTGACTACCTGGGCACACTGCTGGCTCATGTTCAGCTTCCTGTCAATCCAGACTCCCAGGTCCCTTTCTGCCTGGCTGCTCTCAGCCACTCTGTGCCCAGCCTGGAGCTCCCCATGGGGTTGTTGTGGCCAAAGTGCAGGACCCAGCACTTGGCTGTGTTGAACTTGAAGCTACCAGCCTGTCAGAGCACAATCAGAATCAAACTGCAAAGTGGTGTGGCTGCCTCCCCAGCTACAACTTTACAAAGCACTTCTCAGGGCAGGTTTTTCCTGGAAAACAGTTCTTGCTTCCAGCTTCTCAGGTAGCTCCAGTTTTTCATCTGCTGTGCTGAAAACAGTACATAGTAATGAAAAGCTCAATTTCTGAGGCTTTACTACTCTGCTTTTTTTTTTTTTTTTTTTTTTTTTTTTTTTTTTTTTAAATGCTACTGTCTGTTGTGGGAAAGACCTCAGACATTACTGCTTTCCTACTCTATTCTCCATTTTAGCACCCACCTTCTTAGATGGGATGGGATCCTTGGCTCAGGCTAGTGCTTCCAGTAGGCTCTGATGTGTAAACTTCAATCCTCAGCTAATAAATAGGGATGTCCTAATCTTATGTCACCTGTAGTGGGAAGGATTTGTTAGCATACGTGCCACATAATAGCTCAGTACAGCATAGCTGCTAGTACTGCTTCTTAAACACGTGTGAGAATGAATGTAACTCTGTATGAGCTTAGTGCAATCAGATGAAGAGGACTGAAAAAGAATTCCATAATTAAGAAGAGCCAAATTATATACCTACATATATCATATAGTAACATATACTTTAATATAAAATTGAATATTGCAAAATGTAATAGTGCATATATATTAAAAAACTAGAGGGAAAAGGAATATGCATATAGGAAATACACAATTTCTTTATTTTGTTTTCATTATTTTACTGTTTTGCTTAACCATTAAAGCAAATAAAAATTTCTCAGTCCAAGATTTTGGCTAAACACATATGTCCACAATGTCAAGAAGCAGGCTAGAAGTTTTTCTGATGAGTTAACTTCCTAATGTGGGTGGAGAAAATGACAAGCAAGGAATTTTCCTTCTGGAAAAAATATCAGCATTTTAGTTCTACGGCCACATAAGAAGTCAGAGGATAGGTGGAAGGGGAACATTTTGAATTATTTAAGAAAGATCCTGGTTCTTCAAAGTGAGTAGATGTAGGACTCACTTTGACTTTGAACCACTTGAACACATTTGATTATGCAGCATCACGACTTACAAGTCAAGCAGCTTTTGTTAGTGTACTCCGTATCAAACTTTGTCAATTAACATCTGAGACTTCTTGAGACAGTATTTATGTTGTAGCTCTCTGGCTTAGAAACTGGTTCAGTGACCAGAAATGAAGCAGGCAAAAAATTTCTGTTTGTGGCTGACTCGGTCAAGTCTGCAGAGGGCCAGAGCCTCTGTGCTGAGGCAGTGACATGATCCCCAAACCATGCGTGACATGGTATGTTGCCTCTGATAAAAATCTCTGTGGGGTCAACAGAATCAGGTGATGGGTGAATACATCTTCCTTGTGCAGTTACACACATAAAAGGGGGGTAATTCTAACTTCAGCTCCCTTTGAACTCAAGCACAATAAAATGCAGAGTATGTATCTGGCAAAAATCCATTTTGAAAACATAATTATAGCCCACTGTTTTGCAAAAATCTTTCAAAGGCATATGTTTTTATGCTTCCATTTTCAAGCAGTTCCTTCCTCTTTAAAATAAGAGTTTGGGTCGCATCCTTCAAACAGATAAGATTGATGCTAAGCTCTTGATTATGTGGCACCTTTTCAAAAATAGCTCATATCAATCAAATCCACTGAAATCAGTCATATAGTGACCCTATTGCACTTCAATGCATTTCTGAAAAATACTCCAGCGATTATGTCTACTCCAATTTAGTTTTCTGTTCATGAGCAATGAGCACAATATTCTTATTCAGTGAAATGGCTGCAATTTTTCCTTTTCATTACATACAAAATGTCTCATAAAAATCCCTTGATTTGATTTACAATGATGAATATGCTTGATGTGCTGTTCTTCTACTTGGTCATTTTTAACTTTGTTTAACTCCTGTACAAATTCACTAACTGCCTGGTTACAAAGGAGTGTGTCACACAGTATTACTTAAACATGATGTAAAGCAGTAACACACAATAAATCCAGTGTCAAGTCCCTTAACCCACTTGATCATTTCCTTTTTCTGACACGGTGGGCTGCTGACAGAATAAGCAACATGAGCATGAGAAATTTAGCAAAATTAAGTACTTTGTCTCCTAAGACTTCACAGCTTTGCCAACATAATCACACTAAGTAAGTTCAATATAACTATAAATGGAAAAAGCTTTCTATCTTGAGGCTTTTGGAAGTGAACTCTTTACCTCACTGATTTTAAGCCTCCATCTAGGTAAGGAGAAAGACTTTGGTGGACTTCATGGTTCCTGCTGAACTAAAATTCTGTGTATACTTTCCTACTTGGCCAACGTGACATGTGCAGTTATAGTCACCTAGTAATTCCACTGTCACCAGGTGAGAAGGGAACATATGGGCGAGCCCTTGTTTCTGGACTGATATTCCAAAAAAGGAAATGAAGGGGTTTTTTCCAAGACAAAGTAACACAATGGCCATAAGAAGCCCTTACAGCACCAGAGCAATAAGAGTATAACTGTTCTGGTTTAGCTGTGCTGGTCAATACCCCTGTCCTGAGTTTCTTAAGTCCCTTGTTACTATCTCTAGATGGTTCTTCTAATTAAAGCAAGGCCTTACCTGAGCACGGGCAGCTGGCTTAACTGCAAACTGGTGCTTTCCCCAACACCAGAAAAATCTCAGAGGGGAAACTGTTAGGATAGTAGAAAAATAATTGTTAGAAGTTTGAAAAATACATATAAGATTATTTGTAACATTTGAGTTTATGACAACAGAAGTACTCCGAGCAAAATATGGTGAAGGAAAGCCCCTTAAAGCATTTGTTATCACTTTTTGGTATTGTCTTTATGTGCATAGTTCTTTCATGTACACAATAGCTGTACACAGATGCTTACCTGTACACAGATACAGAGGACAACAGGTAGTCCAACTGCTTAGGTATCTGCAGATCAAAGCCTTATTCATCCAGAAGTCCTTTCTTCTGACCTGAATAAAATGATAAACTGAATGATAAAATACACAGTTAAGCATAGCTGATGAGCAGTAACTTGAAACTATTTTTTAGGTTCTTAGAATTTGACAGCATCCTTTTAAAATAGCCGGTTACTATTAAAAAAAAACAAACACAAAACAACACAACTCTGAAATATTTTAGGCTATTTACAGAACAAACCTAATCAATGCCATTATTTAGAATGAATAAATTCAAATCACTGGGAAAAACTTATCTGGAGATTTTGAAGCATTTGTGCATCACTTCAGAAATTATTTATGATTGAAGGTCCATGGCTTTTTTTCACAGTCGGCACAACAGTGATGACTGAAAGTTGTTTAAGAAATTTGTCATTTCTTACACAAATGTCACATCTTTCAAAACTTAAATCTAAAGAAAATCTGTTTTCATTTAATAAAAAATAGAAAGAAATTTATTTTTATTAGTAGTTCTTCTTTGATATCCTTCTCTAGCAATCATTTGGCTAGTGACACTGTAGTACCACAAAGGAACTGGAAAATTTCAGTTCCAGGAAGTTTTTCATGGAGATTTTTGACATATTCAGGCTCCATGCTTGAAGAAATAGCCTCCACAGCCAGGAAAGATTAGGTCAAAACTATTGGTACCTTTAAAATTTAATTCCCAGCTCCAGAATTTATTCTGTGTTTGTCTATGTATCTCTTCTCCTCAAAATATATAATTTTTCATACCCCCTGCTAGTAGTGGTATCCAACGTACAGCTGGTGCACTTTCAAAATTATCTACTTACCTGTGTTGTGCTTTAATATTAATGTTCAAAAATAGAAATTTCACTCTGAAGTTAAGGGGAAAAACGGCACTTATCCTAGGATTCTCAACAGACAAGGTATGTAACACCACATTGCATTGAGGTCTGGAGTAACACTTGAAGATGTCAAGTTTTTTCCTCTGAAAAACAGTACCTGGGCAAGAGCAACCAAAGCAGGAATGCTTCAAGAAGCAGAAAGAGTGAAGCACCAGGTTTCTATTGCAGGCCAGCCAGCCCATCAGCTCCTGAAAATCCATTTGTCAACCAGCGCAGCTCTAGCAAATGATCAATTGGCACCTGCGTACTTCAGAAAAAGGTAAGAGCATACACTGCTTCTTGCTGAGGGGAGAAGATACTGAGTGAGAATTTAGGGAACACAAGGCAAAACCAGAGCTATTTAATGGCAAGAAGTGTGCTCATATAGGTTGCACTACGTGAAGACAGGTTATGGTGGAAAAGCACTGAAAATAAATCCACAAGAGACCCGACTTCGTTAATCTTTCTGTTCAAAGTACAGCTAATTTTATAAATTGTGTGCATTAACAAGCACAGCTGAACAATGTCCAAACTGTTTTTCATAAGTGCGTTATGCTAAAGTTTTCAGGAACATCAGCTACAAATCAAAAAATAACATAAAATTTTCATCATATGTGCTTTCACAACAGGAATATTCCTTTCTTGCTAATCCTGTGTTGACATTATCTTTAAAACTTCGAAGCCTTTTCTTGGTTCACTTTTCAGTTTGCACACATTCACATCCACAATCACCTCCCAGTTCCATGTTCTTATTTTAAAGGTAGTGAATAATAATTATATTAAAAGGTAATTACTGAAGCAAAGAAATACATTTCCACCCTGGAATGTAGATTCAGTGCTAAAGAAAGGCATTGAGAGAAGAAAATTAGTAAAATAATAATCAAAGCACACCCTAGAAACATACATGGAGAAGAAAGCAGAAACAGTTAAAATTATACCACTGCAGTTCTTTTGTTCTGTATCATGAGAACCAGTGAGGAATGATTAATGCTATTGGTTTGCTGTTGTTCTCTATCTATCTATGAATATATATGACAGAAATATATGTTATAATATAACATGTTACACATTTCATACATATATTAAAAAAAATGTTGGAGCTTCCACAACATAGTAATACAATCATGCATATGCACCATAAACTGCATCATGTAAGTGTGTGTTTCTACAATACCTGTGTCGTAGCTTAGGAAATATTCGTTAACTGACTTCACAGCAGAGAAACTGTTCTGAAGGATGCTCTTATTTTTTGTATCTACACAGCATGCTGAAAAGATGACAGTCCAAAACGCAATACTTGGTAATAAGTTACCTTTATGCATAGTGACTGGAGGGTGTGTCCCATACCTTTTTCCAGCAGCAAGAAGATGTGCAGAACTCTGCTTGACTTGACTGGATCTGCCCCTCAGGGGGAGCAGGCACCCTACACCTGCACATCGAGTCCAGGGTGCTGGGTCCTGTTGTGTCCCTGTGCACTTACCCCACACTTACCCCTCAAGCAGAGGGGAAAACAGCAGCTGTGGAGCTTTCACCACAACCAGAGCTCACATTCAGACACCTTTTTTTGAGCACTCCTGATCTGCTGGGCTGCCAGCTGAACCAATAGCTTTGTCAGAGACAGCTGCTCCTCACTTATTCTCTGGTCAGGCTGACAAAGGGTCCCCGTGTAGGTTGTTTTTTATGAAGTACAATTTGGACAATTTTCTTTAGTCCTTGAATGCCCATTTGTGTGAGAGGGAAAGTCAGCCTTTCTCTAGCTTGTCTCCTTTTACTGCAACAGGAAGGTAACAACACTGTGTTCATTTCTCAGGCCTGAAGCCGCAAAATAGCTAATTCAAGATTACAGAGAGTTATAAGTGATAAGTTAAATAGAGATAAATAGATAAGTTAAATGGAGATTATTTGTTTCCTGTCATCCAGCATAAGAGAAGTGGTGATCTAAAGTGCCTGTTGTAAAGGAATTTGAGTAAAAGGCAACAGCAGAAACTGAAGGTCCAAAACACTGAAGGTGTTATTGGAAATCTCTGCTGGATTAATGTTTGCTTGTCTTGGCAAAGGTTTGCCATTAGCCAGTTTATTATTAGCCTGGACTTGTCCATCACCTCATAAATGTCAGATGAAACGAAAATGAAGCTGCGTATTTGAAAGTACTTTTAATAAGTAATAAACACACAGTCAAACTAAAGGTTAAAATATACAGTGTTTGGGAAAAAAAAAAAAAATTAACATCAAGAACGTTTAGGGAGGGCTGTGAGAAGCCAGGAGCCTGCCGGCACAGAGGCCAGGTGCAGATACCCCATCTTCCCTGCCAGCAAAATTTGCTCTGCAAAATATTTTGTTATGATGGACTGAAGGTTTGTGCCTGCTGTTACTTTTATCCAATTTCAGTTAAAAGAAGAGACTTAATATTGGGAGGTTTTTAGCAGGAAGTGGCAAACACAGGGTGGCTGAGGACCATCACTTCCATCATGCACAGGGTCCAGGAGAGAAGCCATTAGCCCAGGCAGATCCTCTGCACCTGTAGGCCATGGGTGAGCATTGGCCAAGGACCATACCTTATTCTCCACACCAGGGAGACAGAAACAATGTTGCTCACCTTCAGCATGGACTAAGTTTTCCTCATGGGATCAGGAACTCCTGAGGCAGCCACCTGGCCCCACCAGGCTGAGGCACAATTTAATGATGCTCTCCACCTGTCTGGGCCACCTCACCTGGACCTCCATAGCAGTGCTGGTTGTCCCCTGGGGCACGTGCAGGCAGCAGATCTTCCCCAATGGACTGTCTGATAACAGGATTAAGCTCTGTGCCATCTTCTACAACCTCAGCCCTGTTCCTGCGCCTGCAGGTGAAGGCTACAGTGCCTTGGGTGTCACATGTGGACACTGAAATGATTCTTTATTCATTGGACAGAGTGATGCTATTGAGATGGTGACTTGGGAAGCAGTACACCATGTGTATCATTGCTAAAACCCAGCCTCAGCAAGGCTTCAGGCTTTACTGACAGATTCATGTGGACTCCTATAAATAAAAAAATCTCTTGACAGCAAGCAAAGCCAAATTATCTGGAGTAGGATGTGAGATCCAGCAAACAGTTACCACCATCTATTACTGTCCACGCCTCCAAAGATTTTTATCCAGAGGACTTCCTATCTACACATTTATTCTACACTTTTAGTTCCTTCCCAGTTTTCTCTCTTGTAAACTGCTCCAGTTTCCACTTCAGCCCTCAGCATCTACAATACCCTTCAGCAGGAGATTCCACTGGTCTTTTGCATAAAGATTCTCTTTTTTGTTTGTTGGTTGGTTTTTTTTTTTTGTTTTGTTACAGCTCTTGCTAGCCTCATGTAATCCTCCCTGGTTCATTATCTTCAAAAAAAGGAGTATTTGGTCACTGTTTTGTCTTTTCTGCATCACTTCAACATATAGACCTTAGTTACAAACACAATAACCATTTTATAGCAGCCATATCATTTCCAGAGCTGAAGTCTTCCTCTGATTTGCTTCCCAAAACCCATTGATTTGATCATAGCTCTCATCTTTACTGTTCTGGAGAACTCTCCATCATCATCAGTTTGTTACTCCATTGCTTACTTTTTTCACATCATTTACAAATACATTAAAGAGCAAATTCCAAGCACAGATCTCTGCAGGCTTCAACTGGCATCCTCCTTTCACTGCAACACGTATTTTTTTCACCTGTTCTGTATTTTCTGGCTTCATGATGTCCATGTTGTCCATGAGAGATCCTATTTCCTTTTGTATGTGTCTACTTAGTTTAATTTGAGGCTATTTTAAGGCATTCCAACAATGATTTCTAGAAATTCAAATAGACTATGTAAGCAAGATAAGTTGCTGACCTGCTAAATCAACTTCATGGCTGACAAAGCTCCTTCATAAAAGCCATGCCGACTTTTCCAAACCGTGGCAGCTTTACCCATGTGGCTGGTATTTCTAGTTCTAGTTTCTTGTTCATTTATCAGTATTTCACATACATCACATTCCAACACACCAGTGCCACATTTTACTGCTGAAGCCAAATGACTAAACAAACACAGAATATAACTCATTTTTTTTAACTGTTAATAATCAATGGTTAAATGTGCTTTCCTACACAGAGACACAAATGGCTAAATGATTTAGGGAAACTACCTATCTTTATTTCCTATAATCACTATTTCAAGTAGCTGCAAAAGCACCCAGACACCTGAAAGGAAGTACCTAAAAATTATGATTACATATCTGCAATCTCTGTGGAACACCTCAGTCGTATTTACTTAGACAAACACCATGTCTGTAACCAAAATTTGCTTCACTGTCTTTTGTCAAACAGTTAAGACATTACTAGTGAGAAGTTAGCACTTAACTTCAGTTTCAGCTTTAGGGATATCGATTTCTTTGGCCTCCTCACTGTCCTTCCACTGCTGCAGACCGCATGCTAGAATTCCTGCAGATAAGGAACCTCTGGTATGGTGCCCTTGACATTTGGTTGCAAATCTTGACTGTTTTGGAGGGGGATGGGGAGAGGGCTGAAAGGCTTCTCCTTGGCCAGAGGAACCAGCACGGGCCTCAAGATTTTGCTCTGTATTTCACAGCAGTGAATTCTTTTTCAGGTTTACTTCCTACAGAAACCAGTGAGCGTGCTACCTTATCTGCCTGTGCATGAACACACAAGGGCAGTTTCATAATAAGCCATAGTGCTCAGAATTCCCCAACACATCAGACAAAACATTCCATCTTTATTGTCAGTTCAGAAAGTGTGGAGCCTGAAAACAGCTCCTTTTCAGAGAAGGAGCCACCTGGTTCAATTAATGGATAACAGACTTCAAGTTTACAGCTACAGACTGCTTTCTCTAAAAACTGTCTTTGAGAGAGATGGAGCTTTAGGAGGCAGTCCTACAAGGGAATGGGAAAATTTGATTCCAGCTTTTTTTCTCCTCATTTCGTACCACGTTATTTTAAGCTAATATTTTAACATTTCATGAGAAAGTAAAATTGTGTTGCATATTAAGATGCTTTTAAAAACAAAAGGAGT
This sequence comes from Heliangelus exortis, assembly GCF_036169615.1. NCBI lineage: Eukaryota > Metazoa > Chordata > Aves > Apodiformes > Trochilidae > Heliangelus > Heliangelus exortis. The sequence continues at coordinate 62,765,202 of NC_092424.1, forward strand.
AGTCCAGAGATGACACCGCACGGATAAGAGTATTTTACATAAAAATATCCATTACAGTAAACTGTGTTTTTGCCTCTGGTTTCATTTTCAGCACTAAAATAGTTAAAGACTGAAGTGAATATCCTACAGCACTTGTGAACATGAAGGTTTTGAAGTTTAAATCATTTGGTATAATTTTTGAAGGATCAGTATCAAAAGATATTACAGATTTAAGCAAGAATCCCTGGCACCAGTAACCCATCACTCATGTATACAATTGTTCAAATAAAAAGAGTTAAACATTCAGGCAAGTTTTATTTTTCTTTTCCAAAACTTTATTAGGTAGACGTTACTAGATGACATTGTAAAACCCCTTGGTGTGCAAGTGAACCAACTCTACAATGTATGTCTTCCCACAAGTCAGTAAATCCACTACCCCATGCCCTCCCCCGTATTTCTGAATATTGATACTAAGACAGGTGTAGTGCATTCAAATGCTACTTTACATTCTTCGTTTTAATCATGGGGAACCACTTCTTCAGTCTGTTAGTAGCAGGGGCTTGGGATATCAGTGTAACTGAAAGGAATGCAAAAGGAAACAAAGTCCAGAAAGTTTTGCCTTACGAACTTCACTCTCTACATGGACATAGATTCATTGCAGAGTCTTTTAAATTAAACTGCCTACCATAATTGTGATTGTTTTTAGCAAAGTGAAGCAGTAAAGAGACATACCTACTACTGAATACTAGTGAGGTAACATTTTGAAAACAAAACTGTTAAAAAATTCACTTACTTTCAAAAGGTCCCGTCCAGCAGGACAAACATTGGCAGAACATCTTCCCTTGTATCCATGCATGTACATGTGCATATACAAACTGTGTCTACTATAGCTTTTCCAAAGAACAGGATTTTAGTTATACATTCATCAGGACAAGTTTAAAAATCAGACATTACTATGGTAGGTTGAACAGAAGACTTCAGTGAGCCGTCTCTAGACCTCCTAAATTAAAAGGCACTCTCAGAAGATAGCAAAAAATAATCCTTACAAAACACTGACAAGAACTAAAGCAACCACAAAGGTAACACACTCAACAGTGATTACAGGTATACATTTAAAATGCCAACATGGAAGATGGATTATTTGCAAAATATTGCCCCAAACTACCAAACATTTTTGTCAAGTCATTACAGCATGAAGACCATTGTTGCAACACAATGCAACAAAAAATATGCTTATCAGTTAATGCAGGAGAAAGATAATAGCAAAACCTTATCAGCATTTTGGTTGTGTGCCTGCTGCTTATAAGAGAGGAGAATTTCATTTAAGGAAATAACTTTTTCAAATAAACAGTAACTCATAAGATCGAAGAAACATTTTGATCCATGGAGCCTGCTATTCAATAGGTTATACAGTGACTTAGTTAATGCCTAAAAAATTGAGACAATACTGAAACAGAAGGTATTAAATTATCTGTAAAGAGTGATAACTCACTTATAAGTTTACTGCAGTATGACTCTAAATCATATTCCCTATCTGCAAGACCTGCAAACTGAATTCTGATTAAACACTCATGTGTGATGGTCCAAGAAGAAACAATACTGCAATTGACAGCTATATTACCAGTGAACAATACCAGGGGGAAAAAAAAAAAAAAAAAAAAGTTCTCAGAACTCAGGAAATTCAAGATAAGTAAAGGTTCCAAGAGATACTTTCTACATCTTCATTTCTCCCTCTTTATCTCCCCTTCTTTGCAAATTCTTTTGAAGGAAAACGAACACAGTAAAGTGTTCATTTTTATGAACATGACTAGATTTACTAAGCAGAATTTTCCATCTCTGCCCCCCCTTATTTCCTTCTGTTAATTACTTTTTATAACATCAGTATTTAAAAAATAAATTTTCTAAAAAAAAAATTAATGTAATTCAAGATAATTTCAGAAAAGTAGCTTATTCTTGGCACCTAAATCCCAATAGCTGAACAAAACTTGAAGCAACGTTAGTAAGAAAAAACATCCCTTCAGAAAACCTAGATCACAGGAGTTCCATTGTCTTCTGGGAAAGGAAGTAAAGCCAGAAGAAGAATTAAACTCTGTAATATCCATTTAGAAGCTATCTGAAGATAGTAAAACAAATACTACTTTTTCAGATCATAACTCTGACCACATAACGAGGGGCTAGCCAGAGATATCACAGCTGCTTTGCCAAGCTTGTTTGATGGTTTATTCTATCAAGATACCCACCCCAAAAGAACTACAATCTTTCTTGGGCAGGGTATGTTAGCTGGATACCACTGAAATGCTGCTAAACTGCTTTAAGTCCCCCCATGTGCCATGCTCCTCAGCACTTCCATCTTCATCAGTTCATTCAACAGGGCCAGTCTGAGCCCTGGAGTTTGAAGGTACACACACCACAAGCTGTGGCCTAATTTAATTTCAGCTGAATTCTCATCTCAAAAAAGTGGCATGTCTTGAAGTGGTTGAAAAATCCTAGCTGGGGTATACTTGAAGACAACTTAATTTGACAACGTGTGTAAGATGCACTTCTGCCAAAATCTGGAGGGAGATGATGGGGGTGCATAAGCACATGTGAATGGCAAGTTAAAAACTCAGACATGAGATACTGATCATCAAAATCATAATAGGCATGCCAGATTACTTTTATAATTCATTAAAAGACTACTTCACTAACATTTTTCACCTTTCTGAGTAAACCAGTATTGGTTATTTAGCTTAACACGTCTGGCTGTAGAAGTCCAAGCAGGAATTCCCATATTGCTTTATGGAGGGGAGCGAACACTTTTCTTATGTTTCAAGCAATAAGGCACTTAAAGCATTTATAATTCCTCACTCTACATAACACACTGAATACTGAAATTAAAATGTTGATTGCCTACCTCCAGTTTTTATAGCTTCCTAGTCATCAAACATTACAGAAAGATATAATTAATGTATCCAGTTTGTATATAAGCCCAAATGTGGTGTCAGAAATTGCTTTCTTAATGAAACTGCAGTATTTTGGCCAGCACTCTACTTGTGCTAGAAGGCTGTAAACTAAAAAGAAGGTGATTTATCATCTCACTACCCTCACTCCTGGCATTCAAATTAATAATTTTTTTTTAGAAATTCTTCACCTTAAAATATGTAAAATAAGAGATGGGAGCGGAGGAAGATTTCTCATTGAATTGTCATGGAATGAAGAAGTTGTTCAGCTTGGATAATCTCCTAAGAGAGATCACATTTTCCTTTTCTCAGCACCTATTAGTCAAAAGAACTAACAAATACCTTAAAAATTATATGGACTCATGTGGCTAGCTATGTAACAAACACTACAGTATTTAAATTTTTGAAAATGCAAAATGAAAAGCCCTGAAGAAAAGAATATTTCTGCATTTTGCTTTTAAATAATTTAAATACAACAAATTACCTTCTGCTCAAATAGCTCAGCAAAGCATTACTGGTATAACTTCTTATGAGATCACATCTTCCGGGCCAAATTTCATCTTCAGATATTTTCACAAGTCAGTTTCAAATTACAAAATTTGAAAGGAAAGAGAGCATTGGAAACAAAGTGTGTAACAAATGGAAAAATGGTAAACAATATAATGATATGGTAAACATAGTGAAATGTAAAACTACCCTTCTCTTGAAATTTCTAGACATGAAACATCAGACTATAAACTGATATTAAAACTATTGAATTAATTTTTTATGCAAAAATACAAATCATGACTAGAGACTGAATCCATCTGCTTACACAGAACTTGCATAAGGCATGAAAACGTTTCTTGACTGCATCAGAAATTCTACAGGATAGGTTTAAAATACCTGAACAGCTTGTTTGGATTCTGTAGGTAGATTTTCCTTCTAAAAATGAGGTAAATGTGGCACTGTATCAGTAACAGCATCCTCAGTGAAAGTTGGTTAAAATTTCAACAATACTGGTTTTCAGTCTGACAAGTTTTCAACCAGATGAACACTGAATGGGGTTAGCACTCAAACATGTGTAAGCAGGTATGAGCAAAATCCGTGTTTATGCTAAAAATATCCAATATATTTTAAACACTGTCTCCTCTTCTGATTTTGATCCATTCAAAACACTTTCAATCAAGTTTTTAAATGTTGATAACCCAAATAAGCTCAAAAAATTATTTTGCACAATATGTAATTTTAATTGTTTTATAACTACGCTCTTTTTTAACAAATATTTAAAAATAAACAAAATGATGGCTCGAAATTTATGCATTCAGTTTTTACTAGGGAGTAAGTAATTAAAAAAATTAAAACACATTCTACCTATGAAATCAGAGCATGAACTCTAAAATTTAGTTTCCATCTCCCTGCCTTGTGGCATTTCAGTCAGGCATTCCTCAGCAGAGAGAGAATGCAGAGAACCTGAGTTCTTATGCAGAGAATGATACGGAGTAATCAGCCAGGAAGCTACAATCTCATGTAACTGCACGGGGTGCATTTGTTAGTTTTATTTATATTCCAAAAAAGTTGAGGTTATGTCTCAAGCAGTACTTAAGTGAACACACTGCTAGTCTTGCAGTTGAATCAAAGCTCAGCTTTTCCATGTAAGAGTAGCAAGACAAGCAAGCACATGTATCAGCAATGTAACTTTTTAAGTGTGTCCTCTTTTTCAAGTCTGTGTGAAGCCTGAGAAAACTGAACAACTGTAATTCCAATCCATTACACTAAAGGAAACAGAATGTTAAGATTTGGTATTTAACACTGTCTATGGATGCAGTTTCTGATATTATTGTTGAGTCAAAGCATCCAGAAAGTGTGTAGTATATTAAAAGTCAGTACTCCTTCCCTTGCCAATTTGCTTTAGTAACAATGTCCTTCAGAAATTCTTCCCTACTCCCCTCTCTTCCACTTATTAAACAGGATTAGTATGACTGCAATTTAGAAGACTAGTTCCATGGTACTTTGCACTTCAATGTGAACCAGATTTTCAAGTTGCTGCACAGTGGATATCAACAGGCTTCCCAGACATTTTTATCAAAGTATTTGGGGCTAAATTCTGTGCCAGCATAAAATGAGTATGACCTTTCTGGTTTAGTAGGGCCATGATTCATGACAGAAATGGAGCAGGTCCTGTTGCAACTGCAAAGCTGTAGAATTAAAAGCAACAAAGATACGATCTAAGAGCTTCCTCAGGTAGCATTCTTTCCATCAGCAGAATCAGAGCTCCAGTGGATTACAAAAGTAACAGTAATCCATGGTTCTTATCCACAAACTGGACCACAAACTAGACAATTCTCAGACCAAAAATTGTGAAGGATGAGAGGTTTGCCTAAGAAACAAAACACTACAAATAAATTCTAATTTGGCCATTTAATATGAAGCAGTTTCCCAGATCTATCCAGCAACAGAAACCATTTAATCACTGGAGTATTTGTTTCCTCTGACAGAATTTCTGCCCTGCTTACAGAACATCAAGTATCTATGCAGTTACAAGCTATGGCAGCCTTTGGAAGAGCAGAAAGCTCTTGGCTAAAAAGAATACCTCACAGTGACCCAAAATGCTTTCTAGTGAAATTGAAAACAGTCCCTGCAAATTATTATTTTAATAAAGTAAAACCTCATGTTGATCAAACTTGCAGAACCAATAAATAGATGTAAATTAAGAAACTCCTAACCTACCAGAAAGAAATATGAAGTGAGAATTATTAGTATCAAAACCAAATAAAATCCTCCCTTCCTTACACATTTGCACTGCCCCAAAGGAAGAAAATCAATCACTCAAAGTGCACTGTAAATTAGTGACATCTAAAAGACATGAATATGCTGTTTATTATAGATGTGGTGAGAACTGATGACTAACAGACTTTTCTGTAATGAATTAAAACTGATGGGTCAGCTATAGCACAAGGCTATTCAGAATTGTACTTCTGCTTCTCATCTGTATTCCTACTCAGCTTCTTACTCTCCCTGGCTAACAGACTGACACAGGGAAAAGCACAATTATTTTCCAGTTGCAGGCTCCTGGATAGTGTCTCCAAACAGACCTAACTATGCTCCAAGATACCGCAGCAGTCAGATTCATCCTGCTACTGACACGGTTGAGACAGGCCTGAAACTTGACCTAAATAATGAAACTCAACTAATTAGCTTCAGTCAAGAAGTGGAGAAAGGGAAAGCAGCCCCCTCCAGACTGGCACATCCAGCCTGCTCTCTGTCACCAGCAAGAAGGGTCACACACAGCCCTGACTGCACACCTGCAAGAAGGGCTGACAAAACCCATTTCCAGGCAAGCTAGAATGCTGGAATAAAATGGATTTGAGAATTTCCTGCTCTGAATAAGGGATACTTGTGAGCAACAACTTCTCACAAGGATAAATAATCCTAAATATTAAATGTAGTGAAAGCAATCCTGACGCATACAGTAGCATGAAATCTGCCTTATCAGGTTAATTCTGCTGCCTGATAAAGCCTTCTGCTAATAAAAATGGAGCAGAACCGTCTGAGGGTTTCTTTAGATAACAGCTACAAAAAACCAAAACAAGTTTACAAAATAAAAAAAATTCTTGAATTTCCTTGCAGCAAAGCTCATTCTATTTTTTTCCAACAGATAAATTAATGCTTGTAAAATAAATGACATCACTTTGATAACGTAAGATTTCCTGTGATATGAGAACTAAAAAAATTTAAAACTAACAATTTACTGAAGTTCTGAACTTCTCATATTTCAGTTGGTTATGTTATATTTATGACAAACTGTATTTACGTACTATCGAAGTGAGAATATTGATAGATGGATGGAAAAAAGACTTCTACATCCCTACTCTGCCTGGCCCTTTAAATTTTTTCCTGTTCTACTGAAAAACAGAAGTATTATTATCATTCCTTTTATTTTTTTTTTTTTTATGATAAGGCAAGCTTAGACTCAATCATCCTCACAAGGTTTAAGATGCCTCATTTTGCCATGTGTAGAAAATGAAGAACCACTTCTTTGATTTAATCTGTTCCAATAAAATCAAAATGGCCTAGATAAAATGATAATGTAGGAGTTGAGATGAGTGTTTCTTTCCTCTACGCACAATGACATGCTTTCTGCATATAAATGAGTGCAGATCTATTATCTTTACTTCTCTGCTCTTTATTTTATCATCTTAATTTCAGGTCTTATTGAACTCCCAACAGAAACTGAAAATTGCAAACATGGCAGAGTGAAAACAGCTACAAAGATTAAGATTATCATTACATATTTATAAAGAACCAGGAAAAGAAGGTAAATTAATCCACTGTATAGGTAATTATAGATAATCTCAAGTACTAAAACATTCTCAAGTGGAATTAGTTTGACACCGTATTACAGACTGTATTGCAAACCCAAATTTATCTCTCCCTCTCTCTCTCTCTCTAAATATATATATATATATATATATCTCACTCTCTGAGGTCTGAAGGTTTTTCTAAATAATACAAAAATATCTTCATTATTTGACATTTAAAGAAAGGAATAAAAATCCCTGAGTGAGCCAAAGACAACTGATATGTATAGCCTCAGAAAACACACTCAAAAACAAGACTGATTTTAAGGCAGCTTCCAACCTCAGAACACAAATAGAAAACTGATGTGTCACAGAAAGAAGAAATCTAATTAACAGGTGCATTTACACTGACAATAGGCTTTGAACTTTACGTCTAAAGGTCATTGCTTCCCCACTTAATTTGCAAATCTTACAGAGGTACTGTTTCTGCTGTTAGGACTACAGGATCAACATACCCTTAAATTCAGATGGAAATAATTAAATACTTGTTGACTCATATGGTGTGCTTGTATACACTGCTGCAACAAGAAAAAATACCCTAGAAAACAAATCTAGGAGCTGTCTGAAAACAAGCATACTAGCCAACTATGGTAAGCTGATATTTCTGTTTCCAGGTAAACAAAATTAATCAGTTTCTTCCACTGAGTCTTTGAAGTCAAAGTGAGAATCTTACAACAGGATTACCTTGGTGGAGTAGAATACTATTTACTTAAAAATCACAACCGGATCAAGATTTAATAACAATTTTCAAAGAAAGTGGCGCAAAGTACAACCTCTCAAATGAGATGCTATTTGCAGGTCTAAATTTTGAAGTCTGTAGACTCTAGGACATTGCCCATCTCCCTGCTTCCCCCCATGTACACACACACATATACATGTATCTCCAAACACACACACTGAAAAAAAAAGTACCTTCACAGTACAAATCCAATCTTTAAGATCAGCTTGTATTTTTAAGTATGAAGTCAATAGTTCTCTTGTTCAGTTCCTTTCTTTATTGTTTCAGCGTTCTGCTTACATAAGTTTTCCCTATTCTATTTTATTTTGTGTTTTTATGATAAATTTGGATTATAGCTAAAAGTGAAAAAATTCTCAGTAGCTCTTTCCTAACACTGACTTTACATTGCTCTCGTGGCGATGCGCTGATAAAGAGGTCTGGTAGCGAACAGTGGTAACTCTGAAGTTAGGAAAAAAGAGCAAGGATAGCTATTCTCTTCAGATCTGTAATGCGCCAGGAAAAGAATACACTGGAAGCAGAGAATAAGAATTAAATTAACTTCTAAATGAGAATTCATAACCCCTCCCCCTACCCAAAATTCACAGATTTTCCTCAGGAGGCATCAGTGGATGCTATGAGACTTATGAAGCCTACTTCAACCAACCAACCAAACAAACAAATAAAATATGCCATCTAGGTTGTAAAATCTCATCAAGTCAGTCTGCACACAACCAGTGTGCAGCATGTGCATTACATGCGACGGCAGAAACAGATGGGCAGGCTTCCAGCTTCCCTGCAAACACACTTCAGGGATATCTTGGGACAGAACAGGCCACTGACACTTTTTGTTATCTAAACCCTTCGAATTTTTTTCTGTATTAGGAGAGCTTCAGAACGCTGAACTCATCTAACAGATCTGTCGCCCCCCCAAACAATATTAATAGACTATCAGAAATTAAATACTGAAGTGAAACCAATCAGCATATGTGAAAGTATCCCAGAGCTACCAATACTACAGTTGTTTCCCTCTGAGGCACTCGAGTTTGGCGGTGGCAATCTGCACTCTTGCCCACTAGCAGGAGGACTCAGGAGATAACCAGCTGTCGTGCTCTGGCATGTGATGGGGTTTTGGTATGCTGAACAGAATGCTGTGTGATGGCAGTTATTTACAGAAGTAGTTTTTAATACCAAAAGTAGTATGCTCAGTATACAGTAAGAGTCCCAACACTCCTAAGCATTTCCCACTTAAAGGCTGACACTGAAGTGAAACGGAGCACATGTTAGCAGTTAAATGCTTTCTTCACAGGCCAATTCGGTAGTAGAGTTGTGGCTACAATACAGACTTTGATTGTCTAGTTCAGAAACTTAGACTCAAAAAACCCTCCAAAGTAATAATTAAAAAAAAAAAAAATCAAAACCCAAAACATTTAAAAAGCAGCAGTCAGGGGGCCTGTCTTGTTCAGAATGCACCAGAGCAAAGCAGCTTTCTGGTCTGCAGTAGTGTTTTCGGCTGAGGGAAGACGACAAGAGATCCCCCCCATTCTTCTTCCAGGGCGGTGGCTTTGATGCTGTTACCAGCACTGTATTGCTCTGTTGCACAAAGCACGTATAGCCCTTGCAGGACCAGCTCAGTTCAGGTGAGTAAGGTCCATCCTTACCAGGGCATACCTGTCCGTGACCTTTTCCTCTGCTTTTTACAAAGGCAATAGACAGGAAACACAAATAAACCTGCCAAAAAAAAAGAAAAGAAGAAGACCACTGTCATTAAATGCAATCCTTTTTGTCTGCATTCTTTTAGTGCACATATCCAGACGTACCTCTTCACACCTCATGAAAGTTTGGACAAGCAGAAAAAATACTAGCCTGCAATACTCTCTTCAATAACAAGTTAAGCTACACTTTCTAGTTACTTCCCAACAAATCCCTGTCAACATTACTCCCAATTAATTCCTGAACCATGCTGTTTTCTGTAATATACAAACTTAGAACTTTTAAAAGCACTTTGACAATCCTTGGATCTGAATCCAAGACTTAAACTACTATTTGACCAGTTTCAAATGCAACAGAGGCACCATGTTACAACTTGAGGGTTTGGGTTTTTAAAATATTACTTATTTTTACAAACGTCCTCATCTATTGTCAAGTAATACCCTATGTTTCTCTTTGCCTGGAAAGAAAACTATTAAAAGTCTTTCGAGAGAAAGGAAGCTGTAAAAGAAAAAATAAATTAATACAACATATTTATTCAAGTGACAAATAGTTTGTTGTAAGGAGTACTCTTTCAAACCCAATCAAGAATCTTCCTCTTCCTCTTGCCACCAGCTGACTGAAAAGGTGAAAGACTGCCTTTTCAGACACCACTACAGTAACAACATATAACAAAAGACTACTACAGTCACCAGGGTTCTATCTTAGATCAATAACTGCCTTGTAAATAGTGTAAAACGTTTTTCAGCCACGATACTGAAATGAATAGTTGTGCTGGCAATAAATATTGCGGTAATTACCTCAAAACCCAAATAATAAATATTTTTGGAATGGCTGATACTGCTCTTCTTGATCTTATCTTTTCTGGACATACCTTGCACGGGGCACAGCAGTGGCACACTGAGTACTATTGCTATCATTGTTGTTATATGAATGCAAAGCCCTTGAAATTTTTAATATAAACAAGAGTAGCTTTTTTCCCAGCATAGATTATACCAGATTGCTGAGCTACATAAGCTTTAATGGCATTCATGAGTCTCTATTGCCTATATTTTTGCATTAAAAAATTCCAAAAAATATTAAAGATACAAGCATAGGTGTATATAAATGTGTGTATATACCTGTCTTCAGTGAATCCAACTCAGAATACTGATACAGGAAAAGATATATATCCTTAGCCTAAATACAGAGATTTGTAGCAATATTCCTTATTTGGCCAGATGTAGTCTAGGAAAGCTGTAACTGTACTTTGGTTATACACTTATTGGTCATGTTCAATCTTATCAATGTAAATATCTTGGCTTTATTATACCAAAATAAAGGAGCCACATTCCAACATGTCTCACAGCTAGGTATACAGTGTAAATTTTCAATGGAGTAATTAGTTTGGTGAAGATATGTGAAGCAGTGCGGACCCCAACTGGCAACTTAAATAGTGGATATGCACTCACATGAGCAAAACTGTATGTTTATTGTTATGGCTTATTTCCTTTCTGCAGGAAAGTCCAGTTAAGCCAGGCAATAAACAGATTTGCTAAAGTAATGACAGGAACATGAATAACAACCATGTCAACAGAGCTTTGATACTGTATCAAATGAGTTCAGGGTACCCTTTTTGTGATGGAACCTAATTCTGCAACCTGTGCACTGACTCAAGATTTTGAGACTGACTCATCCCAATTTGATGCATTGCTGTTTTTCTTGTTGTATCTTCAAAATGGATTGGGGTTCAAAATTCTTCAAAAATTCTTGGGATTATGCCAAATATCCCCAAAATCTTAGGATATCCCAATAATCCAATCCTAATACCTAATGTAATTAATATCTAATATCCAATCCTGATATCTAATATGCCAATAATCCAATCTTCTCTACTCTGGCCTTTTTACTAGTTTAACTATACTAAAGATTTTGGTTCAAAAAAGCCTTAAGAACCACATTAACAGTGGAAAAAAAAAAAAAAAGAAGTTAATAGGTATAAAATGCAACTCAGGAAAACAATATTCTGAAGACAAGGGTTTTTTTGAAAAAAAATTGTGTGCATATACAAAAAAGTGTCTGACATTTGTACTTTGACAAGTCTTTTCAACGACAAATATTTTTTTAATGGAAGAAGGTTACTGGCTTTATACTAAAGGAATTTCTATGAAATTTGTACTTGGGACAAATTTTTTTTCAAGACAGTCTTTCAGGAAACAGGTGTGTGCCTTATATTAAAACAGTATCTGAAATTTGTGTCCATCTCTTCAAGATGGGAATACTAAAATGGCATACAGAAAGTCACTGAATAAAATCAGACTTATTCACATATATAACTCTTACCTATTACAACAGCTATGGCTCCCAGTGCCAGTCCCAGAACCAGTATTAGGGGTGTAATGAGTAGTTTTCCAGCTGAAATGCAAAATTCATTACACAATTCAAACAAGGAATTTTATTCTTTTCCTTTGCAGCCACCCATAAACATTTTAACAGATTCCCAAAAGCTTGTTTTTTAGTTCTTCACCAGAATTCCTAGTTGTAAATTCATCCTACAAATCCAGCTAGGAGCTATCACCACTCGGTCCGCTCCTTGCGCACTTTTTTCTTTGCCCTCTTCACCCACCACAGCTCTGAGCACAACTCATTTTGTACATTAAGGGTTAGCCTGCATTTACTTCTCTTTCCATTATGAAATCTCTCAAGCATCAATAGGAATGTGATAGCTATAAAAGCAACTATCATTTGGCTTCTCTGGAATCCTACTGTACAGCAACCATTCTGGAAAGATGCCAAGCAAACCAGCATCTTGGAGAGTTCAGGTTAGCTCAGGGTGATGAGACCATCACCTCTAAATACACTTCTGCACACTTAAAAAGGCTATAGTGAACAAAACCCTTGTATATGGTTGCAGTTTAGGTCTGTATCAAACCACAGCCAAGTCTATATAAAAGGATATGTTTCTGCTCTTTCAGGAGTAAGGCAATGAGGTTGTGCAGCACAACAACTGGAGTACAAAACTGATATGAAAAAACAGGCTCGTATTCTTTAACATAGAGGCATGTGGAAGGAAAGCAGGGCTTCTTCTGAAACACCTGGAGTACAAAACTGAACTTTGAATCCAAGTTATCTTTGAGTTGCATGCCTTCAACTCAATGGCACAATCTCCCTCGCTGTGGTGGCCAAGTGTCTGGATGAAAGATATCACTTGTCTCAGCTGTTAGAAAACACATCAGGGCAGGAATTTTACTGATGCACTACCAGCTTGATTAGGGATTTGAAATCAAGCAGTTCTCTTAAGTTAAGCATGTCTTTCAAAGGTCACCTCTAGAAGGGAGAAAAAAGCGAGTTTGTCACCTCCCTCCTCTTCCCTCTCTCAAGTCACTCGTATCAGATTTCAGTAAATGGATTACTTCATTCAATAATGATGTAAACCGCTCCATAGCCTGAGCCACTCATTTGGTCACTCTGAAGGAAAAATGAGATATTTTGGAAATATTTACAGCAGCTAAATGAATTGGTTCTTTTCATGCTCTGTTTTGATAGCTTTTAAGTTTCATAGGAGTGTTGTGGTTGGGAAACATTAATTCCTAGAAGAAAAAACTTGTCAAATATTGTTCATGTTACTCTAGTTGCTAGGCTACTAGCAATCCTGGGATTTTACTGCCCTGCATTCTTCATAGAAACTATAAAATAAATTATTCAAGTGTAGACAGATAAGAAATGCAGTGATGGAAAACCTCAAGAAAATTCCAAAAAGTGAGTAATTAAAACATTTTAAAAACCTTACCATAGCCTTTAACAATTTCAAAGTAAAGGTCATTTAAAAAATTGTGTTAAGGAATAAACTCGAATTAATATTAATAACCATGTAATTAGAATGTTACAGAATTATGACTATTGGTACCAGAATTATTAAAAACTTGAACCATTGACCTGGTGGCTAAATACACAGAAACAGCGTTCGCAGAAAGGGCTAAGCTAGTTTTTGACTGCAGCAATTTTTTTGCAGACACAAAGACCAGTTCTTATGCTAATTCAGTTTAAAAACTTGCTTACTTGCATTTGACAAACTAACTCAGAGCCAAAATAAAGCATGAACGAGTGTCTTTTTTCTTCTGCCTGTGAATATGAAGTTTGAATATTATGCAGTTCCAAGACCTTACAAAATAAAATGATGTTTCCTCACCATGGAACAGGGTCTTGCTTTGGTGACCAATGCATTCTTTCTAAAGGCTAGGCTTTAAAACTAAACCAAAATACCTTTTCTCCTTATATATCTAACCCCATCTAAATCTTCTCTCTTTACCTCTGTAAACTGAAATTAAGGAACAAGTTAACAAGAAGTGAACAAGACTTTAACAAGTTAGAATCCAGTGAGCATACAAATGGCAACAATCACAGCAAAGCAGAAGATACATATCTTTTTCTCTAATCATTTTTATCAGCATTTTATGAAACAATTATAAAACAGCTCCATTTTACATACCTGAACTAAACATAACTTCATATCCAATTTGACACACATCATTTGTTGCAGTGGGAAGGATTATGAAGCTCTTAATCATAAATAGAATAGAATCATCACCAAGAAATGCTGCAGAGACTGAGAAGATTTGGTCTGTGCATTAAATTTTCCTAAGAGGCACTGTCCTGTACCTGCTAGCTCCAAGTCTGCTAGCAGAAAAAACAAATGTAAAATTTGCCTCAGGGCTGAGTAAAATCCTAGTTCATTACTCCAGGCTGGGGAACTCAGCAGTAAGTTATGATACCCAGCTTGTTAATACTAAAGTCTAGTTTTTAGGGATAACTTAAAAAGAAACTGTTGTAAATAGAACAAGGTGAAAAGGGAAACCTTTTACAATTCTGCTCAAATGAATGGCAAGCAATTTCTCTACTGAGTTATTCAGCATGAAGATTTAGATATCTGTCACAACGTAAAAATTGGATTTGCAGGTGTCTCAGAGGGGCTGCATTACTGATGGGATAGAGAATGATGTTTTTCAGCAAAATAAGGAAACTTTTAGGGTAACATAAAGGAATTTTTTTTTGCATGCATAACTCTGAGTTCAGCTGTGGATTTTAGGGTAATATATATAAAACCCTATAAATCCTTTAGTAATTCTTCACCATGTTTCAGAAAACAAATTTAATCACAAGAGTATGAAAAATATAAAGTTTTGTCTTTCAAGTCTAAGTATCATCATCATATGTGCAAGCAGCAGAGCCACTAAGACATATCCCTGTGGAAAAATTCTAACACAACTTTATAACTGTTTTGGAAGAGTTCTATCAACAGCATAGGTAATTTCTTACAAATCAGACTGACTTAAATCATAAAATTGCTAATAAAGACTGGATCCTAGAAATGCATGCTTCCCTCTGCAGTGCTCAAAGCCATGCACACATAAAGACAATCTTGCACTCGCACTCTGTCTTGGCACAGGAACACACCTCAGTCTGATCTGAAGGCACAGTGCTTTCATAATCCTATTCGAAATGCTGTTCACCATGCAAAAAACTTCATTTGTTTTAATTGCATTATACAGAATCATACAATAGATTGTAATCAATTGCATTGAAGGAACCTTTAAAGACAATCTAATTTAACCCCTCTGCAATAAGCAGGGACATCTTCAACCAGACGAAGTTGCTCAGAGCCCCATCCAAGCTGACCACAACTGTTTCCAGGGATGGGACATTTACCCCCTGTCTGAGCAACCTGCTCCATTGTCTCACCACCCTCACAGTGAAAAAAATTCTGCTTCATATCTATTCTATATCTACCCTCTTCTAGTTGAAAACCATTCCCCCTTGTCCTGTTGCTGCAGGCCTTGCTAAAAATCTGTCCCCATCTTTCTTATAAGCCCCCTTTAAGTACTAAAAGCTGCTATAAGGTCTCTCCAAAGCCTTCTCCTCTCCAGGCTGAACAACCCCAACTCTTTCAGCCTGTCTTCACAGAAGAGGTGCTCCAGCCCTCTGAGCATCTTGGTGGCCCTTCTCTGGATTGCTCCAACAGCTCCATGCCCTTCTTATGCTGGGGTCTCCAGTACTGGACACAAGACTCCAGCTGGAGTCTTGCACAAGAGCATCCCTTAAGGTTTCTTTTGATGCAGACAGGATACGGATGGCTTTCTGGGCTGCAAACACACATTATCACCTTATGTCTAGCTTTTTACCCACCAGCATTCTCAAGTCCTTCTCTGCAAGGCTTCTCTTGGCCTCTTCATCCCCTGGCCTGTATTGATACTAGGGGTTGCCCTGAACCAGGTGCTCACGTGTGTTATGTCCTGTTAAATATCTATGAAGTAATAGCAGTAGATTTTGAATACAGTGCACTCAATCAAATTAAAGCGGCACTTAAGTGGCATGGAAAGTAAATTTAAGAGAGCTGAATGTTTTTCTTTTCTATGGAATTCATAAGTAACTCCAGTTATAACCAAAACCCTGCCATAACAACCAAATAATCACAATGATAATGGAATCTCTAAGTCCACTGGGACTGAAGAATAAAATAAATTTAATCTTACTCTACTGGTCACAGGGCAAAATTTCTCAACAAAATATGCCGGCTGAAGAGGGGAAAACAAACATTATCACATTGAGAGGCCATTTCTGCTCCCAGGTTTTTTCCTTCTCCCTGTGATTTATGTTACCTTTACAAAATCATTGGGTTATGAAGCAAAATATACTGAAATTTCTATGTTTTCATAAATGCTTTTTCCTTACTTTTATTGAAGTAGCGTTTGTGATTGTAGGCACACATTTGCTTCTTAACAGAAACCATGATAGCATGCCAGCCTGCCATGAGGTGTTCTTTCCTTTCTACACACCCCACCCACTCAGATTTGGTAGAAACAAGCCAAAGAACCTTCACTGCAAAAGCTACAAACATACATTTGCTGAAGAGAGTATTTCCTCTCTGTGGCAAGAGAGTAAAATACACAGAAGAAAATGTATCCAGCAAGGTATCACCAGTCTTCCACTAATAGTTCAAATTAAGAGGACATTATCTTGACTACTTAGATGAGCAGCAGAATCATTTTACTACAGGAAATTCAACCTTTGTTTCTTGCTACATGTTACTAAAATTTAGAGACTATGCCTCAAATGGCCTATATCTCTGATAGTATCTCCTCTTTCAAATATCTTCTGATGACTCTCAGAACAAAACCAAAATCCAGGCTAGGACAGTAAAACCTACTGATGATAATGCTCGGCTTTTGCCTGACAAAGCCTTGATATATTTGCATTTACAGTTCTACCTGCTGGGATATCACTGATCCTCAGCATGAGCTCTAATGGGACATTTCTGGATTTTCAACTTGATCTTTAATAATTAAGATTAGGAAGCTTCAGTTCAAAAGCAACAAAAAAATAAAGATCATGACAAAGGAGAATCTGATGGAGGGTCTATTAAAGATATGAGAAGGTAAGCAAGATACTATTATTTACTCACTTTCTGATAAAAGTAGTAACCGACAAAGCAGTCTATTAAAAATCTCACCAAATCACATGAACACACAATGCAAGGATGAACATACTTTCTCCACACAATGTAAAGTGAAATCTTAAGAGCCCCTGTCAGAGATTTTGTGGAAGCAAAAACCACAAATAATTTCAGAACTGCAGAAGTTGGTGAAGAATACTGAAAGCTCTTCTGAAACCATATCAAGTGCTTTGACACTGCCCTTGAATTTTAAACTTATATTTAACAAAGCTTAAATATCTGCTCTAGTGACAGGAGTCTTTAATCTAGACTAGATCCTCTCATGCTGGAATTTTCTCCACAAAATGTATCAGAATAAGCACATCCAGTCACTTTGTATTTTCATTAATTTTCCTATTTGTTTTGTTATCTTCAGCTCACTTCTCTTGAAGTATGTTCTAAAGCCTTTCAAGTTCCTGAGACATAAGTAGTGAACTTGGGAGGACTTAGTGTTGTTTGTTGAATAAGCATTTTGGGTTTGTAAGCCTGCCACAATTTTGCAGACCAGTCAACAATTTTTACTACCAGGCCTATGGGGTTGTGTGCCAACTCTTGTTTTAGTTGAAAATGGAAATAATGTAGATTTTTTACTGGAACACATTTGGCTCAGGAGTACTGCTTTCACTGCAGGTCTGCTGACTTCTACTTCCAGACGTTCAGGCTCTTACCTTTACCTCTATATTCAGCATCTCCAACTGATAGGCTCAAAGAATTTCCTCATCCTAGAATTCCAAGTCAGCTCCAATTCCTATGCCTTAAATCAATTTAATTGAATTTAATTTTCCTTAATAAGTATCCAGTTTTAAGAACCTAACATTTCCTATAATGTTATAAATAGCTTTACATGCTGTAAACTCACTACCACTGTGTGTGATTTCTGTATTTTGAGATGGGTTCAAAAACAAGTTAGGAATGACTTTTTTTTTTTTTTTTAATTAAAGAAGTCAGCTTTTGGCATTACAACCTTATGAGAGAAGTTAACATGCATGCTTGTATTTTAAGCTAGTTTTTATCTAAAACAAAGCCAAAATTTAAAAGATAAGTGTCCTTCTATTGAAATGGGCAAACTTGAGCGGTTTGGCTTTTCAAAACCAGTTCAGGTTTAAATCAAAACAATGCTTTATTTGAATGATTCCTTGACACAAAAGTTCATTTTATAAAGGTTCCTGCCTGAATCCACTCCTCCCATATGCTTTTAGAATAACAATCACAGCTAGCAACATGCATGTTTTTCCACTTTGCTAGCCTAAAGAAAAAGGATTGGAAACAGAAGGTATCAGAATAAGGTACAATGCTTACTCACACACAGTCCATCAAAAAAGAAAGTGTAAATGCTATATACTTAAGTTATATTTAGTAATCCACCTTTTACTTACCTAAGCAATAGGCTGCCTAGCCGATAGGTAAAAGGCATTGGTTTAAAGTAACTATTATTGACCTCTCCACACCTAAACACCTCATTATGCAGCTCTCCACATGGAACATTAATCCACTCACCACAGACAGAGCCTCGCACCAGTCTCCTTAAATGTGGTCTCTCGGGGAGGTAGCGGTATTTGCATCCAAAGATACTGAGGTTTGAGGTGTGATCTCCAAAGAACCGGAGCTGGCGGTATCTCTCCCCACAACGGTAACAAAAATTAGTGTTACACTGTGAACAGGTCATGTGGTCACACCCTTCTGTTCTCTGGATGTGGATCTGTGCCAGTGGAAGAAAAAAAGAACAGATTATATTTTTCCCCCTCCCTAAGAACAGGAAAGCAAGCACTCACTTGTGCAATCAATGCATCAGATGAAAAGACACCACGAGTAACCCCTGCTTAACTCAGCACTTGCATTAATATATACTGCAGCTGTCCTAAGACAATAATGGTATGTTTTAAAGAATCAAATGCAAGTTATAGTTGTTTCTAGATTTCCACAGAAGAAATCTTTCCCGCATAGTTCTCCTTCTTTGTTTAAACTCTTCGTATCAAATGAGTACCTGAGTAATCCCTGCCCTTACTGAAAATTTGTTTTTATTATTTAGACATATTATCACCAAACTTTATTTAAAAAAAAAAAACAACAAAAAACAGGCAGCACGGTAAATATAGTTATGAACTCTGCCTGACCCCTCCCTGGATGGGTTTCCCTTCTGTGCCATCTGTGGCCCCATTCCCATTCCCCTCACGAATTGATAAGACGTTTTGGAGTAAACGTCAAAGAGGTTTTGCAGTTGTAGTGAATGATTTGAAAAGTATATGGGGTTTTTTTATAAAAGAAAGATTTCACAAACCATATAAAAGATTTACACAAAGTTTCCATACTACCCACAGTCCAGCATCAAAAGCTGGGCTTCCTAGGTTCTATATACACCCTTCTGCTGCTCACCCACATGAAATAAATCTATTTGTATATCTCCATGTATTCTTCTGCAAAATTAGTATGTTTACATACCTCACACAGATTTTGTAAGGCTTCAGTTTTAGTTTATAGATCTCCAAGTCTTAGGAGAGGGTAGTGCTGGGGCAGTGCATTTCACTAAATCAACTACGACTTCACAACTACTTTTAGATCTTGCCAACTAAAACTATACCTAACAGAGGTGTAAACACACACTTTTCCTAGCTTACAAAATTGCTTAAGACCCCCTCCTATCCTCCCCACTCCCAGACCATGCTCCACAATGGAACAGCAGATAGAGTTACCTAATAATTGAGGTTGGAAGTGACCCTCAGAGGTCATCTATTTTAACCCCTAACTCCAAGACTGGCTAACTTCAAAGTCAGATGAGTAGGCCTTGTCCTACTAGATTTAAAAAATTTCCTAGTATGGGTATGTCACAGACTCTTTAAGCAATTTGTCCCACACTTCACCGTTCTCCTTTACATGGAATTAGAGTTTTACTTGTTGAAGCTTACAATGAATGAATGCCTCCTGAAACTCTTACCCAGATCTACATGTACTTATTTTGCAGGAAGGTACAGGTGAAGACAAGACATCAGGACTCAGTGGCACTGCAAGTACCTGAGATGCTGGAAGCTCAAGGACAACTGAAGCCTCCCACCTCAAGAGATGTTTGCAGCTCCTGGGGTATCTGACATACTTGAGAGGGTCAAGTGTGTCTGCACTCACTGGAGCAGCTTCTGAAACTGACACTTTATACAAGTAACAAACAGTAATTCTAGTAAAAGATTCTCAGGCAGATGTAGTTAAAAAGTAGCTCCAAGTACACCTCCCAACATCCTCATGCAAACAACAGCACTCACAGAATTTATATTTCTACATTTCCAAATGTTTCTTTTAAGCACAAGAAGGGAAGCCCAATCACAAAAAAAAAAGAGGATTGGGTTATAAAACATTGTTCCCTAGTTGGTAAGCAGATTTGCAATGATCCTATAGAAGTGATGCAAAATAGACTGACCAAGCAGTTATTTATGCCCCTGTTCCCTGAGGAAGCCTGCTGTTTGGTTGATTTGTGTCATTCCTTCACCTGAATCACAGAAGCCCTGTTTTCCAGAAGCACCTGAAAGAATACTATTGCTGATGATCTTTATAAGATACTTGTCTTTAAAACTTGCGTTTAAGCACTTACTGCAAGCGAAGAGGAAAGGAAAAAGGTCAACCCAATATTATACCAACTTAAGCACAGCCTTTTAGGTTATCCACTATATTCTTCAAAGAGATTGTCAGTTTGATTTTTGCTTTTATTTTCCAGGTTTTCTATGAAAAACTTTTGAGCCTAATCATGGGGCCATACTTTATGTCACTTAAGTCTTAAATAATTAACTTCAACTGAAATTGAACATTTCAATTCTGAATTGTGGAGTTTGCACATAGTGCCTTAGTGTATTGTAACAAATTAATTTTAAAACTGAATTCCATTCAGTTTCTTCAGGGACTGAAATTCAGGCAACTATATAAAACTTTGTAATTGTAGAAGTACCTTTCCTTGTCTGCTGATTCAGTGACATATCTACAACTTAAAAATGTAAATGAGAGTATTGGATCTTATAAAAATAATGGAACTGGGTTTGGCTGGTTTTTTAAATCAAGACTGTTGAACTCTCCTCTTCTAATCTTCTAATCTTCTCCAACCTACCAACCCAATCTATTAGTTAACCAGCAATCCTAATGGAAAATCTTCAGAAGCCTGGAACCTATAAAAACCCTAAACACTAATACTAAACTACTTCACATTTCAAATCCAAATTAATTAATTTTAGTAGTAAGAATTTCAGAGTTGCTGCCATTAGCTTTGTACATTCTACTCCTAATACCTTTGAGAAAATTCCTACCTCTTGGACACTGCTCACCATCTTTCTATGCTTTCCTAGAATCATCCTAGCTCCAGTTAGCCAGGCACAACTCCTAATTCTGCTTGTTTCTGTTCCAGATCCTCTAGACATTCTGCCCTCTTAAAGCATAAAGAAGTTGATGTAGAATTTATTTTCTTACAGACACATAGTGCAATCACATGCACTTTACCTTTGCTTCTTCAAAAAGCAAAGTGAAAAAACTAGTGAATACTTATCCGCACATATATAACCCTCTTCAAAAGCTGCAAATTTGGAACAACTGGTTATACTTGCCTATATTTTTTGTTGCACAAAAACTTTCCCTTTTTAAATGAGGAGAGCCTTCATTTTAAAAAAATGAAGTAAAAAGCCCTCCAAACTTTATATGTGGAATTCCCATCATGTGCACGCAGACTGACAATGCCAGATGAACTTGGTGTGATTCAGTCAGGCTGCTTTCAAGCCCAAGACATGACATCTCACCAGATCAACTTCAGCTTTGGTTCACATAGACATGCCTCCCTCCCCTCTGGATAATCCACTGACAGAGATGGATTACAAATCTATAGGGTGGGAAAGCAATCACTGATGGGTCAGATATCACACAAGTGTTCCTTTTTCATTGGCAATCCTGCAGCATGCAGCAGACAGCTGAGGGAATACACAGGGCCAGGAGTGCAGGTTGCTATAGTTAGCTGTAAGGGGTTTTAGCCATAAAGGGTTTGGTGCCTTGCAACTGCAGGCTCCCTAGCAGCATGGTGCTGGTGGAGGAGGCAAGGTGAGAGTATGATGACTGCAAGCCCAGTTCCTGTTTTCAGGAATTTTGTCAGTGGTAGTGGCTTCATCCTGCATCCAGAACCTGCTCAAACCCAAAGACATAACCTCACCTTACAGTGAAAAATTTAGTCATTCATAATCACAGAACTGTCAAGGTTGGAAAAGATCTCTAAGATGGTCACCGAGTCCAACCATCAACACAGAAAAAAACCCACCATCCCATTAAAGCCTGTCCCCAAGTGCCTCATTTACACAGTTTTTAAGTCCACCACCACCCTGGGAAGCCCATTCCAGCACCTGACTAACCTTTCAGTAACAAAATCATTCCTAATATCTAGTCTAAACATCCCCAGGTGCAACTTTAGGCCATTTCCTCTAGTCTTGTTATTGGTATTTACTGGGGAGACAAACACCCACCACACTACAATCTTCTTTTAGGTAGCTGTAGGGAGAAATAGTCTCCTTTCTGCCTCTTCTCGTCCAAACTAAACAATCCCAGTTCCCTCAGCCTCTCATTGGAGGACTTCTCTACATCCTTCACCAGACTGGTTGCCCTTCTCTGAACTCCATCCAGCAAGGATGTCCCTCTTGCAGTGAGGGGCCCAGAACTGAACACGGTACTCAAGATGCAGCCTCACCAGTGCCAACTATAGGAGAACTTCTTACTCCTTACTCCTGCAGGCCACACCATTTCTGACACAGGCCAGGATGCTGCTGGCTTTCCTGACCATCTGGGCACACTACTAGCTCATATCCAGCTGGGAGCCAACCAGCACTCCCAGGTCCTTTTCCACAGGGCAGAAAGCCAGTAGTGGTTTGCAGAACAAGACTGTGAAAATTACACAACAGCCAAGCACACAGAGCTCACAGTCTTAAAGAAACAACTGAAGTGGCACTGTGGCTATCTCAGACCCTCAACTTTACCCCCTCTGTGCCTTACATGCCTTCTCACAGAAACCAGGGAAATTGCTTCCAGAAGAAGTGAGGATGAGAGTGACATTTCCTCCTCCACTCTTTCTCAAGAAAACTTTATATCTTCATACACCAGTAAGGACTCTCCTCCCTCCAGATGAGAAATAATTTGCATAGCACCTTCAAAAGCTATGCCCCAAGTTATCTGGTAAAACTCTTATTTATCAGAACAGAAGTATATAGATAAGAAGAATACATTCCTTGATTTGCATTGACATCCTCGCTTACTTAATTTTTGCTGCTGTTTAAAGTTTTCTAAGCTATGTCTGCTGCCTGGTGTTTGCTCAGTGGTGTTTTTGAAATCTGGTAAGATAACAACCAACATGAAGTACTTCCTTGGTTTGCTTTGTTTGTAAAAACACTTGTGGGAAAATGGTACTTTGCTGCAATAATGTTATTACAAGAAGTTGTATGAAATAAAATCCTAAAACATTAGTTGGTAAGGACAAGTAACCTTGTAGATTTTATGGAAAGGCACCCAATATTATGTAGCAAATTTGCACTCATTAACCAATTCTATCTAGAAAAAATCTGCACTTTTTGGACAAGTCATGTTGAGAAAAATGGTCTATGCTGACTTTCTCAAAATAGTGTGTGATAAATTTGGAAAAGGCTCTATTCAAAAGCAAAATATGGAAAAAATAATTTAAGATATGGGGGCTTTAATGTAGCCTTTTAAAATATTTTTGTACTAAAATACAGTCCCAAAATTGATTTACAATTATGAATTCCAACAGTGTATCCCATTTTTTGTTTGTTTCATAAGCATTAACATAATAAGTCCAGGTAAATATAAGTAATTTCTTACATAGGGTGCACTAAATCTGTACACATCTATAGGAAAGAAGAACTGAGTTTAAGCTTATATGAGCTCCCGCTAGTATTCACATTACAAAGGATTATGTTCTTTCAAATCACTTACCAAAACCAATGAAAAACTTGTGAATACTTGCCTAAGGATCTGCCTATATCCACACACACCATAAGAGTGCTCCTGTTTTCTCATCTGCATGCCCAGACAAGATAATAATTGCATGTTTTACTTCTGTGATACAGCTACTTAGAGTCTGTCTGTGTCTGTATGTGCCTGTGTGTATATATAATTATCTCCAGAAGACATCTGTAAAGTACTGTCACAGTTTATATTGTAAACAGTATCACATTTAGGAAGTTGCCAGTAATTTCATAAGACATTTCAGTAAAGAAACTCCACCTTTAGTGAATTTTCTACCTTAAATTTCCACTAGCTTCAATTTTAAGCATAAAGATCAAAACTCTTCTTCAGTCTGTTCGTCAATTTTGGCTGCTTCAAATTTTCAACCAAAATATGAGAGGTTCTTTAAATAAAATATATGCATGCATCAAAATAAAAGTATGTTGTCACCTGAAACACTGCCTATGTGCATCCACAACAAGGATAATTCAAACAGTGAGTCACTTTCTCTGTCACTATTTTATTTGAAATAGGACTGTCATTTGAGTCAATGTTATTTTGTATGGAGTTTTGGGGAAGATAGCTAGAGAGAGGCAGAGAAAGCCCTAGCTCTAATCCCCCTGACCCCAAATTGTCAACTGTTGGTATTTTTATCCCCCTGGGACAGACACCCAGTAGTGCTGTGATGAAGAATGCTGCAAAAGGTGTTTTTTATAGCTATTCAATTTGGTTACCTGCTGATTATATATTTGATTTTAAAACAATGTATTGATATAAGCATTTTGTAGGTCGTAGGCAACAAGAACTTTTTTCACCTCTGCAGAAAAGTACCAAGAGTGAGGGTTTATGAAAAGGTTGAACTCCCTCTTCACTGTTCACTTTTATTACCACATTATCAGAAAAGACTTA
Organism: Heliangelus exortis; assembly: GCF_036169615.1. Lineage (NCBI taxonomy): Eukaryota > Metazoa > Chordata > Aves > Apodiformes > Trochilidae > Heliangelus > Heliangelus exortis. The sequence continues at coordinate 62,790,225 of NC_092424.1, forward strand.
TTAACACAGATTCTTTTTCTGCACTAGTTTCATAATTTTTCATATTGCCCCCCACCATGTAGGAGAATTTTTTTCTTTTGACTGTGAAAAGAAACCTAGTCTTTTTGGAATTAATATCCAAACTCATCCAACTTCAGGCTTCAAAATTAGTGACTTCCTAACGACCAACTTGTGTAAGTTCCAGATACTCAGATTTTTATTTTTAAGACAGCGAAAATGTGTTTTTTAAAACTTAAAGATAAACTTGCTAGGGTTAACAGTTTTAGTTCCCTTCTCTCTGGAACTTTCCAGAGAGAAAGGAACTTCTCCCTTGTTTCTCCACATTCATGTTTTTTCATTTCATGCATTTTCTTTTTTTTTTTTTTTTTTTTTAGACAATGTATTTCAGTAGTTACATCATTTGCATTGTCATAGAATCTGAGTCTGGACACAAGTCAAAGAAAGTCTCCCCATTCCAAAAAGAAGTAAATTTCTAAAGGATTTTTGTGTAAAACTTCCCACCCAGAAAGTGTGAACATTTTTAGAACTAGCTCAAACCTAACAAGTCTTACAAAATGGCAAGCTGTTAAAACTCTCTTCAAATGTCACTACGCACAGGCAGATGGGAAAACAACTGACTGATGATTTCAGAGCTTTCTGGAGTTTTGGTTAGTTTTGAAAACTTTCTATTTTAATCTAGAGCACCACAGTGTATTTTCCCCAAAACCTGGATACTTAGTTAATGGAGAAACATTCTCTTACTTGCATAGGGTAAGGCTCAAAGCATGACTGAAGTATACTTCGGACTTCTAGAAATAAAATTCTTACTCAATCTTTATTTGTTACCAAATATGCCAGTTTTCTTACTTTGTCCTCCATGAAACAGGCATAGATCAACAGGCAGGTTAAGGTTAGGTACTCCCTTTTAACAAAAGGACAGTCTCCCACCACCGTGATTCTCTCACTGTTTAGATTTACTTCTCTGTCAGTAGGTGGAGAGAGTAAGTGCCATGAAAAAAAAAGTAGTGAACAAACATAGCAGCCAGCTTCACTAAGGGCAGCCAGGACAGGGGTGTGTGGAGCTGTTGCATCTTATTTGATAAGGGGAAATTATTTCCTACCCTGGAAGAGATTAATGATGTTTTTAGGGTATGGGACTGCATTTGTCTGTTTAAATAAAATTAAACTACTTGATGAGAAAGGCTTCTGAAGAACTGACATCTAATCCTAAAAAACCCTCTGTTTTTGCCAAATCTTAAAGGGTTTTAGTTAACTTCTTGACAGATCACTTTCTGCCTTACTCAGAAACTCAATTCACACAAGCTCTTTGGAAAACCTGACAAAGCGCACCATATTTCTCTAAAGATTTATATTTCTTTAAAGCTCTGAAGTTTTGTTTTAGGAAAAATTTGTATTGCAACACACATTCATTACAGGCACACATTAAAGACTCCTCTTAGGATTTCCCTAACGCTTCTTTGATGTGCAGAGTCTGCAGAATCAGCACAGAACCAGCAAGTAAAGCATCTGGCCCGTTTTTCTCAACAGGTCATTGACAAGAATCTGCAGAGCAAGCATTAACTCCCTTTCCAGTGCAGAACAGAAGCTACAAATATTTAATTTAAATACGTATTTACACGGCTTGAACCCTCCACCTGCAAGCCAAGGGAGAGCAGCTCACCTTGCATTTTGGGCACTTCTGGGCATTCCTCTGCCCGTGTTCGATTTCGTTGGCCCAGTGACGCAACAGCTTGTCTCCCTTCTTGTATTCTTTGCAGTTAACGCCTTCATGCCAGGGAGAGTGGCACTTGAAACACCAGACAAATTGGCAAGAGGGACACTGGATCTGTATAAATGAGAAAACACCACACATTTTGCAAGCTGGGCGCCAGCCTAACTGGAAAGCCCATAAAACCACTGTTCTTAAGACAGGAACTGCCTAGGAAATGTCTAATCTTTTTTGAAATGTCTGTTTTAAAAGCACAGTAAACTGTGGAAGCTAACTTGCTCTTTTTCCTTTTTATAAGAGAGAAAACGCAGAACTTACTGCTGAAGCCCCAGTCTAACAAAGCACATGTAGCTTGGTTTAACACTAAGAAATTCTTCCCCAATTCAATGTGCGGCTCGAATGTCAAAAAGCAAAACCCAGGAAAGTTTATTCAGTTGCCTCCAATACATGCCTGAGATCACCTAAAAATCGGCAGCCAGCTTTTGTTGGTTTGGATCTCGGTCTTCTAGTTATAAACCTTGCTGCCTGGCTACCAAGACCAGGGCATACCTGGTCTTCTGAAATGGCTCAAGAGAACACAGATTGGGTTTATGAACCAAGTATTAGAAACAGTCCTGGGAAAAAGCAGCCAAGAGCAAGAATTTCAACTACATGCCAAAACTACGACCTGGAAGTTAGGCACCACCTTTTTTCTTGATTGCATACGGGTGAGCAGAGACCATGCCAAACAACCTGCTTGTCACTGGCTACACCTAACAGCAAAAAAAAAAAAAAAAAAGCAAGCCAATCTGCTCAAATTGAGGAAAGATCTATTCTTCCTGTTCCCTGGGTTTTAGATGACTGCATCAAACAGATACTATTGCAATCATGTCTTCCTGCAGAGCCTGCCTATTTTTTTTGAAAAAGGCTACAGAGTCTTGCTGTGTTAGTAGAAGTTATAAACAGAGGCACATTGCAGGTGCTTATCTGATGAAAGACAGCCCTCCTACCTGGGTTGTGACTAAGAAAAGCAAGAACTAGAAGCCACATTAGACACAGGCAAATCTAGGCTCCTGAGACATCTTCAGTTCTGCAGTGCTTGGCAGCAAAACGTCCCAGCCTGAAAGATGAGAAGGCACATCTATCTCTCAAGCAACTGCCAAGCCTTGTCCATCAGCTCCAATTGCAGCCCATGCCTGGCACTGCCCTGGCTTTGTACCAACTGATGGAACTGAGGAATTCAACCAGTCAAAAAAGACTCCTTGGTTCTATCTGTGTTCATCACAGATGTGTCTGTGCTGGCCATGCACAGTGTGTGTCCTGTTCAGGAAACTTTATCCTAGGGTCTAGGCACATGTGGAGCCCCCAGAATGTATTTCCCAAGTCCTTGCTCCTAGCAGTTGCTGTGCCTTCTGCTCAAGCACGCCGACTGGTGCTGTGCTGCCCTGGCTCCAGTTGTGAGTCCAAAGCAGGTCTTCTGATCTCCCTTAAGTATTTTGCTGGGGGGCAGCCAAAATTACTATTTATATGTGCAATTCCTACATCCGTCACTACCAGCATGCTGATACAAAGCTGATCTGATCTCTGATGTATGACTGAGAAATGAAGCCTTCTGCTACCTTTAATGCTTATTCCCAGTTTCTATACAGACACAGCATTTAGTTTTTTGCCTCTAATGTTCCACGTTAAAAACTCCATTAACATAATGTCTCAAGCTGAGCATTTTTATGACCCTAGCTGACCTATTCTTCAGTGGTTGCCTTAACTCCACCTGTAGAGAGCAAATGGTTTTTTACACAGTAACAGTGTGCAACAGTCATCGCATTTATATGAAATTATGTAGCCCCCGTGCTGCAATATTTAACAAATATTTTACCTTTAATAGTGGACTATGATGTGTTACTTAATACATCACCTCATCTTACCTCTTTATGCCAATCCATTCTACAGATTAAAATTCTCACAATGCCTAAAATACCATTTTCCCCTTTTCAGAATCTTTTGCCTGGGCATAAGGCTAAAGTTCAAAGAAGCAAAGCAGTATCAACAATTTGAAAGATTTTTTTCTTATGACAACACATTAACATGTATGTCAGTAACCATTAAGCAGACTCAGACAGATATTGTGTATTCTGTTCGTTTATGATTTAGTATTTTCTATAGCTACAAAGAGGCATTTTTGCAAAGGCACACAGTGAGAAACCTCAAACAGAACAAAACTGCACTTAACACAGGCTTCTAGCAAAAAAAAAAACCAAACAAACAAAAAACCAAAAACATTAGTGAAGACACAGGTAAGCAGCAAAGAAAAACAAAACAGGAAAGAACAACATATCAAACTTGTATGGAGGGAAATACCCCAATAAAGCTGCAAGTTGTGATTTACAAACATTGTAACTTTTTGCATGAGAACACAGTAATACCCATGGCAAAGATAAAAGTATAAAACAAACAAAAAAACCCCACCATAACTGTTGTCCTTTCTCTGATTTTCTGGCAGGCTGGCTCAGATGCCAAAGTAAAGGAAACACACTATCCTGCATCTCTGCTTCCCAGATGAATTCTAATAACAACAGCTCAATAGGAAAAATTCCTACTCTGAAGAACCTGAAGTATAGGGTATTTATTGCTGCTAACCATACTGACACAAGAGCACTGATCTACATTTCCACAATCCCTTTGAAACCAATACACACGAAACAGATTAGATTACCACTGACTATCCTGCCCAGTATTATCTCTGCAACTTTTTTTCTTCTTCCTCCCCACCTCAAGCTTTTAATTTACTTTTTTCAATAATGCATGTCACAGCGATCTACTGCTGGGAAGGCAGATTATAGCAGGAATTGCCTTGTATAGATCAGTATTCATTATGCCTCAGCCAAAGATGAAGCTTCTAGGCACAATTAGATGTCCTGCAAACTGAAAGCGTTTATCAGTTGAAGTATTCAGACATTTGAGATGGATGTTAAAAAACACAAAACTGCACCAAGAGATCTGGAAAGTTCTAAGTTAAAAACATTAGCTTTGTGGCTTTGATTTTGGTTTTTTGGTGGTTTTTGGGGTTTTTTTTTCGGTTTGTTTGTTGGCGTTTTTTTTGGTGAATATCTGATAAATTCATTGCAGGCTCCATTATAGCCTATATAAAATTGCAAGAAATATACCAGCCACCAAGATACATACTTAACACACAGAAACCAGAGGTTTCTGAATATGTTACTTAGGAAGTACTGAAGCACAGGATGAGGCTATTAACTATGTGAACTGAGAATAACATTTGTTAGCATGAATGGCCCTGACTAACTGAAGTTAATCTGAACTGGTAAACAGTTTTTACAGTTTGAATGGGCCACTTGTCTTATCTGTTGTGTTCAATGCTGTATGAACATATACTAAGCAAGGAAAGAGAAGTATGTTCTTTTAAGCCCTTAGGAACTTTATTTTTCTTAGAATTAGTGGCCTGAACCAAAACCCTAAGCCTATTCAAACTTGGCAACAGTGTGTCACCAGTGTGGTTAAGAAATAGGAAAACAGGGCAATTACAGCAGTCTTTCTTTCAGATTCTTGTTCCAGTCTCTCTGGTTTTCTAAAATGAAAAAAAAGTCAAGAACGATTTGCTTTATCCATCAGCATGAAATTGTCATAATGAGGACACAGAAATGCCTTTAATTTATATCATGGTAAAATGTATTTAAAGTGGTAAATAATAATAATTTAAAGTGGTAAAACGTATTATGGTTCAGCAAAGAAGACAAATTATACCTGGGGAAAAAAAAACCACAAACATTAATCTAGTTTTTTTTTCAAGTATGTTTTTTTCTCACACAAACATTTTTCCATTTATATTATTACTTCCATTTCAGTTGATCAGAATTGAGAAGATGGATATAGACACAAACTTCTGGAGGTCAGTTTCCCTCGAAATAGAAAAGATTACACAACTTCTCACACTAACCCTTTTGGTTCTCAGCTTTCTGAAACACTGACCTTGGAGGCTAACATTTTCCATTTTCTTAGCTATGCTCTATACTGCAAAGTATTCTATCATTTTCCTCACCTCCCAGGAAAAGAGCCTTCAAAATTGGCAGGTAACAGCAACAAAAAACATTGCTCAATGTGAGATGATTAAAGCAAAACTGCTGCACATTAAAAATACTGAGAGCCTGAAGCTTCAAGAAGCTTAGTGGGATTTTCTCTGCTTAGTTGAATGCTGGCCATATAACAGGCTGGCTGAATTATTTGTGCAACTGACTGATTACATGAATTACAATCTGTAGCTACAGCGACAGCATCACTTTATTCCAAAATAAATATGGGCTCCTGCCAAAACAGCTGCCTCCTCGTCACCAACTCATCCTGTCTCTTGTACCATCTGAAAATAAGCAACAACAAAACAAACAAATCTTGTATCCCATTGGAGCTGATCTTTGATCCAGCTCCCAGTGTGACACCAAAACATCAACACAAGCAAAAGAAAGCTGGCAGGAATGAAACACTGAGAGCAAAGAGGGAGAGCATGGCAAAATCACCATGTCCTCAGCAGTTTGGGCTCAAGCCAGGTGGAAATGATGTGCTGAAGATACCTGCTACTCAAGGTTAAAATCTGATCTGAAAGAAGGGAACCTGATACAAAATGACACAGATCCACTCTACTATAACATCTGTGGAAGTACAGATTCCTACTAGTTCTAGAGCACCGAGTTTCAGAAACTCTTTAGTTAAAGCAAAAGGTTGTTTATATAATACCTATGTTGAAAACCAAACAAAAAATCCCAAGCAAAACCCAAACATTTACGTTTCCAGAGCCAAGCACTTAAGCCCTTTATGTGATCTGTAGCTCTTGACAGAAGTGAGCAAGAAAACCATATTATGAACCTTACAGGATGAAAAGGCAAAAAATTGTTAGAGAATCAAGAACTGCTTCTTCATAGCAGGTGGCAGGACAAAGAATTGACATGAGAAAAACAGGTGAAATCCAGGGCTTAGAGGAGAACAGAGAAGAAAAAAAAGCACATCAAAAAAGCTCCTCACAGAACACTCCAATACACTAACTCTTGTGAAATTCTTTATCTTTTCCACGCATAGGAACTTAACTACCAATTTTTCAATTTCTGACAATTTCCTTTGCAAATCTGGAATGCCAGCTTTGATTGAAGGTTTATTAGGATCTTTGTCTACAAGGAAGTAATTCACTCCCAATTTAGGTCATAAGAGAAGGGGGCAGCAGCATTTTTAAAGCTGGATCCATTTATGATACAAATATTTGATATAGGTAATTAAACAGTCCCACTGCTCTACTGAGCTGTCCTGAGTAACACCAATGGGAGAAAAAACGTTTGGATATCCTTTTCCTTCCTTTCCTCTCTCAATATACATGTACTGGCTACTCTAGGCTTAGCACCAGGTTTCAATCTCAAAAACTAAAAACATCAGCAGCAACCTGAACTGCTAAGCTTAGATCAACTTATCCGACATAAAACAGATATTAATAACAGGAAATTAATAACTTTGCTTCCTCTTTAAATTTAGCTGTTAAGTTTACTTACAATTTTAAGTCGTGTATCGAGTTTGAGGAATTCCATTAAGAATTTTTCAAAAGCACCTGTTCAAATGTACTCTTGGATTTTACAGTGTTTTCCTGTTGCAGTGTACAGAAGAGCCAGGGTACTGGCACTGAGCCCTTGTGTGCAGTGATCCTACCAGCAGACTCGTGCGTAGGCTTCGACCACGTGCGGCTCAGTCCTGAGGGCAGCACTTCCTTCCAGTGCTGGTTCAAATTCCTTTGGTGCAACTGCTGTTTATGTTGTTTGCATGTGAACATATGTCTCTCCCAGCCTCCAGTGAGATGTCTCCTATGCTAGATGTAGGAGAAAACAAGTCTGTACGTCCCAAGATCTTATAATTGGAGGCACAGACAAGTTACCATACAAACGCTCACTTGAGGATTTCACAAAACCGAGATAATTATGCTCCACAGATAGGTGTGTGTGTGTGTGTGTCATTACTCACATACAGTATCTTATACATAGTCTTCCTTTTAAATTTTACCCTTGATGGAAAAGCCTTCCTTTTGCTAAGCTTCAAACAAGTCACTAGAACTGCGCCAGAAAATAGTGAGTTTCAGGAGCAGGTTGAAGCCCAGGACTATGATTGTCTGTGCTGTTTGCTAGCAATTTGCTAATCATATTTCTGACTAGCACCAACCAGACATTCTTCCAAACACCTGGTCACAGCTCAAAGGACACATTTTGACAGTCTGTTCCTAGGAGGAGATGCAAACCCTGCAGATCAGAGCTACACATAATGCATCACCACAGGACGAGGGAACTGCTGCTGGGTTGCACTATTTCATGCATCACACAGCCTCCCATGATTACGATTCGGTGGGAAGAGGTGAGAGCATTTTAACTATAGCATTTTAACTCGTAAGAGAGGTGGGCAGAATGACCCATTTTGTGCTTTGAGGAACATTTTCAGAGTTGGCGTTCCATGATAAAACAGCTTCAGCCCCCCTATGACCCACATCACTGGGGTCAGGAACAGCCTCTGGTGCTTCAAGGGAAGTTGCTGAAGAAGCATTACAACACCTAACGTGTCCTGGACTGCATATCCTGTCTACACCTGAGGGAACGCTAGACAGATGGGCGAAGGAGAATGGTTGTGGACAGAAAGAATTTACCTGTAGTTTTTAGTTTCTCCAGTTCCATGCAAAATGCCAACAATCTGAAAATGTTGAGTCCAAAAGACATTGTGTCATGTAATTCATGCACTGCACTGATACATGTAAGAACCATAACTCAAGGGATAGCTTTACCAAGGTTTCAACCCCACTGAACCTTCTACCTTTTAATCTCCATACCAGGCTGAATCTCATACTGTGTAATTAGGGCTATCTAAACAGTCATCTAAACTCCTACTGAGGAGAACTGGTTTGTCCAGGAAAAGCCAGCTCAATCATGAAATTAACCACAACAAATCTAATAACCGGATGGAAAAATAACATAAGAACATGATGCTGCAGACTGAACCTTTGTTTTCTGGAATGAAGATGGACCTTCAGGAGCAATAAGTTTTGTTTATCTGTCATCTCTTGCTTTTTATCATTAAAGAAAATCACAGTAAAAGCCAGTCTTCTTCTAAAAGAAAAAAAAAAAAAAAGACTTCTACAACATTCCTGTTTCTCAAGTTTCCTGTATTGTGACTGCTGAGACCACAGTAATGTCTAACCTCTGGTAAGGGACTGAAGAAATCAAAACCAAGAAGAGGAACAGACAAAAGCTCTAGTTCTAAGGAAGGAGCAAGCCAATAACCCAGTACTGTAAATGCCCAGAATTCATTTGCTCTAAGCTTCAAGGAAAACTTATCTTTGCTGGAGTTCTGTATATAAAATAATCAGTGACAGTGGTAACTTTCTTTCCCCCGTCTTCTGATTATGACTATTATTTGCATGTCAGAGACGAAACACTTTAAACTGTGAGTCAGGACAAAAATACGCCACCTGCCAAAGAAATATGGACTGAAGTTCAACTGTTTGAACTATTAGAAATCAATTAAATAATCCCTAATGTACAACAAATTCATATTCCTCCTAACAGCTTGCACATATCCCTAGTGATGCAAGCAAGCTCATTTATTAAGCACACCAAATGCTGTCCAACTTCTGTGTCACTGTCTAACCCGTGGCTCTGGCAAGCATGCTCACTTTGTATTTGTTCTCCAATTTGGCAGGGGTAGGAATGTGGCCTCTCCTCTGGAAGGTTGTAAAGTGCTTGCACTGAGGGCATGGCTTGGTGCTGGAGTCAATGCGGCTGAGTTCCAAGAAATATTTATACTTGATGATGTCGTCATGGGGCAGGTTACAAAGGACAGTTGTTTCATCCAGGTGTTCGCTGCACTCTGTTATCGGGCATTTTATATCCACTTGTCCCTGCTGCACCTGCGTGTGAAAAAACCCAGAAGAACTGTATCACCTTTTGCTTGAAAAACGAAAGCAAGCATTTACGATTTCTGTAAGGAAATCTAATTTCGAGTACTGTAACAATAATCCGCAGACTATCAAGCATATCACCTTAAAATTGTTTTGACTTAGTCTAAGCACACTGCATTTTTTACAGAGAGTATTTTCAAATCTAAACAGAAAAGCTAATTACCTTTATGACAACTGCAGTTCTTAAATGTATAGTCTCAGTGTATGTAACATGCCTATGTACTCTGTAAAACCAGAAGGCAAGTCCTAACTAGCAGCACCCACCCAGCATTCTGTGCTTTGTGTGCAGTGGTCAGCAGTCCACTATCACAGTTCATGCTGGCTGTGAGAAATCAGGCAGTGGAAACTTTCCTATACTGTTGCACTGCAAAATTTTCTGGGAATCACAGCACAGAGAAATTAAAGGTAATTTAGAATCACAGTCTACCAGCTCTGACTCAGCACTAGCCGTGAGCTGGTTCCTGATCAGCAAACTCAGTGCCTCTGCAGCTTGCATCCAAGCAGCTCTTTATATGCCACATGGCATACCCAGAAAACGTCAAGTGAGCCTGGGGCTGACAAAGCTAATAAATTTTTCCAGAACTCAAGAGTTAAGAGGTTTTTTTAAAAAAAAAAAAAAACACAAAAAAACACCAAACAAAAAAAACCCAAACAAAAACCACCAACAAAACACACAAACCACCACAAACACCTTAAAGAACAAGCACTTAAAAAGACAATGAAAACAAAAACATGTACGGAAGCAAGACCAAGCTTAGCAGGTCTGAAACTACTGTTGATCTAATGAGCCCTAATGGTCCCAAGTTGATCCATATGGTCAGATATTCACAATACATTTCCAGAGATCCTGAATCCGAGAACAGCACTGGACACAACTCCACACCCTTCATGCTTGACAGACTTTAATAGCTTCAATTCCATTCAATTCCAAAACAGCAGATCCTACTTGGTCTGGGAGCAGCAGAGTTGCACTGCCTTGGCAGTGAGCCTGAGTTTATAAACCCTGCTGGATCTCTAGAGTCTGCACAGACCCAGCTTGAGCATGTTTGTGTCTACCTCAAGTAATCTTGAATGAATGAGTGTTGACTGCACAAGTAGAGCTGACGATTAGCCCAAGCCTTCCTTAGTATCTCCACACTGAGGAAAAAGGGTTTAATGGTGCAGCCAGCATCTCTTTCTGGCTTCAAAGCTGGCAAGTTTGATTTCTCTAGACTCTTTTCTTTAACCTCCTCCATTACAGGAATCTGCCAAACAATACACTAAATATTATACGAACACCTCAGATTTGGTTGTAGATCTCACTGATGTAGTGTTACCAGAAGACCCATCAGTGATTCCATTAATGCAGTATTTAAACTAAGAAAAAAAGGGGGAAAAAGAGAAATCCAAAACCCAACACAACCCTGTCATTGATGCCTCAGCATATGGGCTCTAATGGACTGACTAATTGTCAGACTGACTAATTTAGCCAGAACCAAGCAGATCTGCCTGCTGTACAGAGAAGGGGCAGCTTCCCCAGAAAAACACCCCTTTTAACAAGGATCTTAACCAAAGTTAATTTCCAGCTCTAAAAGGCAAGTATAACTCTGCCACATGCAAACCAGGCTAGTTCAAGCAGTCTGGATTTTACATGGACCACTCTAAGTACAGAAGGGGTATGTACTCAAAGGTATTGAAAAACTTTAAATAAACCCCAAACCCCACAAAATACATTCTGGAAAATTTCCACATTTTATATCTATAGGACACTAATTCATCTGTAGCAGCACATGAAAATTGAACTCGAGCACATGACATCACTAGAGACACTTTTCTCAGAACAATCACCCAGTACATCATGGAGCTCTGCTTAAAAAGCAGATGACAATCAATCCAACACTAGACAACTCAAACATGCTTAACAAGGAAAACAATTTCTCACAAAAATATAAAAATCGATTGCACTACTAAAAGGATTAATATCAGCTTTTATTTAGAGAAGCATAGGTACAACAATTTAAAACAAAATACCCAAATTAATATTATTAACTACTTCAGGGCTTCGAGGCTGGTTGGTTTTTTAATCATTAGGGTAAGACTAAGAGAGGCAAGCCCTTTTGCTAAGAATAATCTAAGCTACGATAGAGTATGCTTCACAGTGAGGAAGCACACTGCATCTGGCAACTAAGCTACTACTTAAGAAGCACTGCTTATATTAAATACTCATTAGAACAAACCTGCATCAATAAAACAAAGGAATACAAAGCTGAAAACTTTCTATATTTCAAGCCCACGCAGAATATGATTAATATATGTGGTAGGATCAGGTGTGGTTTCAGTGTTTATTTTGAAAAATATGTTTTACACCCACAGAACTACATAATTTGTATCCTCTAATAGTTTCAGCCTTTCAAGTTTGGCAAAGATTGATCCTTTTCCTGTGTTTTCAATGGGACAGAGTGAACAGAGCTGGTTTGCTTATTAGCAGTGATTTCAATGGGGCCTTGTCTCACCAAAACAGTCCATCTTTGTTTGTGCACTAGCATCAGCAATTGATGCAAGTACAGCTTCAGAGGTAGCCTGTTAGGCTACCTGCTGGTGCAGACCCAGAAGGTGCTTTGGAATAGGAAAGAAAAAGGGAAAAAAAATCTCATGGAACATGAGTAGAAATAACTAGTTTTATTATTTTCCTTTGTAGTTTAAAGACGATTTTTAAGAGTCTTATCCTTTAATGCCAGCTATCACAACATCAAACCACCAAGTTTTAAGACGTCTTTGAATTTCAAAACACCACTGTGTATTAAGAACTCGAGGTACACACAACAGCACGGTGTACTTTCACAGCATGAGGAACGACTCAGATATGTCAAAAAGCAGCTGAGCTGCAGTACAGTGTTAAATGTCAGACAGCACCCAATTCTTGCACTCAGCTGTTGCAAGGGTACCACTTCTGTAAAGCACCTTAGGAGGGGGTAGCTCTGCTTAGAGTTCATAAGGGGAAAGATGCTCTGGTGACTTTCATCCTACAGAAAGGTAACACTTAGGAGAACAGTATATACCCTTCCCTCAAATCCTGACATTTTATTTGAAAAGATTTTTTTTTTGAAGAGTGTGTGGAGGGGGCAGATGGGACCCAGACTCTGCACTGATCCACTTAATGACCCAAAATGCAGTGATACCAGCAACAAAAAACAGAAACAGATGGTATGCTACTTTAAGCCAGAATTTCTACTCCCTGAGCTTTCTTTTCAAGGAAATCTTTGTTAGCTACACAGAAAGAAAAATTCAAACTAGACTGGAAGCACCAATTTACACCTGTCATTAGCCTGGCTAGATGCAACATAACCTGTCAAGGCTGTACCTGGGTGGCTGTATTACAGCTACATTCCTTATATGAGAGGTCATTCTACCTTAAGGTAGACACATAAAAATTCCCATTTTCTAACTCAAACATTATTCTTTGATTAGAGATGCATATGCTAAGTAAACCAGTAAATTATTCTTACTTCTCACCTATTAATCCTGAAAGGAAAGTGAACAGGACCATGTCTTAGCTGTACCTCTGCAGAGAAATTAAATTTCTACCTATGAAATCTGAATTTTTCTTTAAATAAAAACTTTAAAATGTGCTAAATACTTGAGGGCTTCACCATAATTCAGGACCCCACAGTGACAGGTGCTACACCAAATGAAATCCAAGTAGACATGAATCAAAAAGGTGCAAACCAAAGACAGAGCAAACTTTTAATATGGATTTTGCATCTGCCTTTAAGGTTGTGGTTCTGTGACTGTTTATGTGGTTTGAGAACTAACTTTAGCAGCTCAGATCTCGTGCATCTGATTTGTGCAAGCAATGTCCTAGAATTCTCCATCCAAGTCCTTTTACCAAAAGCAAATTCTGTGAAACAAATCCTCTTTTTCAGTCCATCCATACTCCCTCCTTACTTTCAAATCTGACAAATCCTCAGTGCTGCAAGATAAGCATGAGTGAACTGCTAGTACTCACAGTAATTAAATTAGAGGCTACTCAAGTAATTTCTTCACCAAGTAGGAAAACAGACCGGGCTTCTTGTGTGCCACTGTCCACTGGACATTGTCACACAGGTTCTTTTCCAATATTCAATACTCCACAGGCTACATCTCACTTTTACTCCCCCTTTTATTAATTTTTCAATGCAGCAGACTTGCAAAAATTTACTTTCTGAATGCCTTTCTCATTAAGTCACCACAGCATCTGTTCTGCCAACCACCACCTGTAACCTCACTCTAATTGAGAGCCATCACTTGCTTCCTCTGGAGGGAAGGACTTCACTTGTCTTAGCAGGGGGTATGCTGCTGGCCTCAAAATAATTGAGAAAGAGTTCAAAATCGTGATGATCTCCTGTGCTTTGCCATTTTAATTAGCTAAAATAAAACAACAACAAAAAAAAGCTGTATTTTCTGCCAATACCTGAGTGACCACCAAAACAACTAGAATGTCCAGTCTTTCTTCATAGTCAATGGAAAATGAGGAAGGTTATTGAAGGTAGCAAATGTCAACAGCATCTTTAAGATGCGTAGGAGAAAAAAAGCCAAACAAACCTCCCAGTTTTCCCCATTTCAAAGACTAAAAACAGCCCAAGAAACTCAACTTTTCCCAGCACAGACATCCATTTAAAAGTTGTACTTAAAATGGCCACTTTTTATTAATAAAAATACAGAAACTTCTACTAAAAAAATAAAAATAAAAAAATTATCAGATTGCTATTGTTTCACATGCTCACATAAACCAACCCTCGAACGGTCCATCAGGAACATCCTCCTTCATGTATCTTGAGGACCAGTACCATATATCTGGATGAAACCACAATGATGCAGTTGTTTCTGCTCTGAGTTCCATAAAGAGAAAGCTGCTTGAGCCCAAACATCGCAAGCATAAGCAGACACCATCTCTTCTACTCACATTGTTAAAGAGATTTGCATTAACTATCATACTGTCAATACTAAAAAAAGGTACCACGAAAAGTAAAGTCCCGGGGCCTTTGAAGAACATGTCAGTAACTCATCTTCAGGAAGAAAGGCACTCACAGGCAAGAAGCTGGGAGGAAATCACAAGGTACCTAACTGCAATCCAACCACCACCAGTACATAAAAGGTTTGACCTTTCTGCACCCAAAGCACATCTTCTGAAAACTTAACAATGCAGGTTTAAATGCTGCATCAATATAAATTCTCAAGCCTCATCTAGTTTCCACAACCTCTGAGGACAGCTTAAGGGACTGCACTTAACTCAAACCCACATCCCCAGGGGCACTGTGGGATGGTGCAGCCACACATCAGTAAGGGCCACCAGAGCCAGCACCACCTCCATGGGCACTGACCAGAGCAGCTTTAGTCCCAGAAACCAACTAAAACTTCAACTGGCAAAACCCCACACTATGATGTGCTTCCCACTCAAACTCTTCTTTCTCCTTCACAGTCACATATAAGATTTACCTAAGGAGCTGTGAGGATAAACTAACAAGATGTTCTTCAGAATACATCTAGCCTCAACCAAAACCTTTAAGAAAAAGGCCTTTTCATTTGCTTTGTCATTTGCCAACACACTGGCATGAAACCCAGCTCCTTTTTCTCTTTCTACAGAACAAGGCACTATCTGTTCACATGGACTTGATGTCAAATTGGAACATTTAGCTTTTTTTTTCTCCATATAGAAACAGAATTTATAAAAGATTATTCATACAAAACCAAATTAACACTAAAATTGTGTCACATTATGTAAACAATTACTAACCTGTATGAGCTTCTCCTCCACCCTTTCATCTCCTGTTACTTCCTCTAGCACCAAGTTAATAAAAAAAAAAAAGAAAATTTTGCCTCAGTAATGCATTTAGAAAAACTACACTGTAGTATCTCATGTTTCTGGCTGCCAATACTGATCAAATCTAGTCAACAAGTATAGAGTTTATGCTCTTTCTACTCTATTTTTTTTAATGTCCATGGGGAGCTGAAACCCACAGCAGAGACAAGTTAGTCCCACAGCAGGACAAAAGCAGGGCTGGTACACCCAGAGGGCTGCCTGCTCAGCTGGAAGCACTGTGCCAAAGAGGAATGCCAGAGTCAGACTGACAGGCCTGCTGGCAGAAAGCTTTCACAGCCTTTGGGAGCCTTGGAGCATGCAAGATAAAGCAATCTTTAATCTCTCCTCCTGGGACCATGCGTGGGGGGAAGGAGGAGGGGGAAATCCCAGCAGCAGAAGGTAACCCGTGAGGAAGCATGGCAGAAACTGCCAAACTTAGAGGAATCTGACTCAAACCCACAGGTCTTTCAGCATTCATTAAAGGAAACAAGGAAATGCATGAGAGCTTTCTTACTTTGTCCAGGTGTGCATATTACCAATGCTAGCTAAGTATGGGTATGGTAATTTTTGTATTCCTTAGAAGACTGATTCACTTTTACTGAAAGACCCAAAGATGCTCACGAAAGAACTTTGAGACAGCTGACTCAGCCATGGATCTGCCCATTTTTGGGTGGAAAAGAGAGGCAAATATATGCAAGCCTTGAGAGCAGTTGTTTCTGCCTAGGAGGAAGATCAAAAGACCACACTAAAACTGAGCAGGTGTGGGAAGGGATTACAAAAGGGAAGCAAGGTCTACGAGACCATCTGTATACCATGAAACTCTTGAATAACCTGGACATCTCAGGTGTGAGCCCTGCTCACAGGGGCTTGGTCACATTAGGAAATACAAATAAAAAAGCAGCAATATCGTTGTAAGGTAATGGCTTGCCAGGCTTCCATTATCAGAATAAAAACATCACAGCCAAACAGCACAGAACCAATACAAACCAGCTCCCACAGCTCATACTTGTAAAATAACTAAGATAAAAATCAAATTATTAACTCTTTAAACAGCAGGCTTAAATTCAGAGGAGAATAGCCTGTTCTGTCTCAGCATAAAACTTGTAGAAACTGTCATTTGTGTTTGAAATCATTACCAGCCAAGCCCAACCTGGGTCTATTCTGCCTGCTTGAGTGCTCTGGTAAAGAGAACAAACTGTGAGAGCCTCAGGTGACACTTCAGGAAGAAAAGGAGTCAACAGGTCGAGGCAGCCACCTTCCCCCTGCCATGGAGCAGCACCCCTTGGCTTTCAGCATGCAGGGGCCTGACCTCCCAAAAGCAAGGAAGTATTGAGGTGAGCATTGACTGCAATTCATTTAAATACTTACACCTCAGAAAACAATAAAGAAGGAAAAATCAACAAAAAAACCCAATAAAATCCTATTGTCCTTTTCCAATTAAGAAGATTAAACCGAAGTGTGTTCAGGTACTTGAGCAGCTAATTATTATCTATATGCTGGTGTCCTACAAGAGCAACGCTTAAAAACCAATGTAGCTGTTTCCTCATCTTATATCTAACATAAAGTCCAGAATAGTCAAACTGTGACATCCACTGGGTTCGGCCTGGATTAACCCAGATTCAGATCAATTCCAATGGAATAATACTGCTAACTATTAACAAAAGTTAGTAAGGCAACAAAATTATTTCCATGCTTTTTTAAAAACAGACAAAAGGTAAGCATCCATAACAGCATTACAAAAGAGTGAAAACACATGAGCTCCACCTTCATTGACAATCATCACTTTAGTCTTCAGGTGAAGCCAAGCAAAATCCATCAAGAACACCAACAACTTATCCTATTATTTATGCTGAAAAAGGAGATGAATTCTTCTGTTTTGTAGGCTGAGTCCTGGACAGACAAAACAGCTGGGAAAGGCTTTTGACTTTGCATTTCCTACCCAGCATTCTATTTCAAATAAAACAGGGCCCAAAATACCATACATTTGTAAAACACACTCAGTAATCTGTTACTGAGCCTGTAATACAGATTAGCTCATCAGGTATCATTAGCAATAGTTAACTGAAGCTTTGGTTTCACCAGCAATGGCTCCTGTTATGTTTTACTGTTGTACCTGCAGAAATTTTTAAATATTTTCCCAGCTGAAAGCAACATTTAGCATAAAGCTCTCACTATTGAGTGAATGAGGTAGGAGCGGTATGCTCCCACCTGTCTCACTAGTCCATCCCAAAAGATGTCTAACAAAACCTAACAGAGTTGCCATGGATATGGGTGATTCACTTAAAAATAGAGAGAGCTTTAAACATACATCTTTCAATTATTCTCTTGAACACTTGTAACCTGCATTGCCCGGTCCCCAGGAAAAAGGACAAGCATTTTATTATAGGCATTCTTAAACTGCCCCGCTTTTCCTAAGCTAACAACTATCCAGTTTCCATGTCTTTGCTGGGTCTGAGGTCATGAGTTCTTGTGCATATATTAGTGGTTAATGCTTTGATTCTTGAGTATCAGGCATGAAACCAAGTTGTGTCCTCTTTACTCAAGTAACTTCATACAGGAACAGCAGTTACACAGCTGCAAGCAAAAGCAGAATAAAGACTGAAAAGTACCTTTTAACTGGCAGATGATTTTCAGGAATGATAGTAACATACCTCATTTCTAAGATTTCAGGTGGAATATATGAGGTTAAAATATCGTTTTATTTCCTCTAAAAACAAAGTAGCTTTCTTTAAGCTGTGTGTTCATGCACTGAAGTTCACACAAAATAGATAAGATTCAAACTCTAAGTACCTTTGCTCTACGTCCTGGAAAAGAAACCTACACCAGCATACTAGTACCTCTCTTTACTATACTTTTACCTATCTTAAGTGGTAAGAGGACTACTGTGCATGCTGGCACATTTTTAAGGATAAATACTTCCTGGGAAAGGATTTGTAGAAAGGATTTCCAAGCTTCTCAACCCTTACTATTGTTTGGACAAACCCCAGGCAATGTGCTAAAGCTCCAATTTCACATGGACTTTATGACATTATTTTTCATAATGCCTTTTAAGTTTAAACCACATTTTAATGCACGCTTATTGCAATGACAGACACAGCCACAACAGGGAGCAAATGTACAAGATCAAGATGTGTAAACAGCACAACCTTCTCCAGGAAACAGCTGGAGGCAAAAGTTTAAGTGGTGGCTCTGATCCATACTTGGAGAAGCAAAAGTGAAAGAAAAGCACAAGCGTCACCCTGGTAGAAGCAAATTACCCATCAAACAAACAGTTAACATGTTACCTAAGATACCTCAAGAAAAAACTACAGCACAGAATAAAAATCCTCTTACACAAACTGAAAGAACAATTCTGCCCCAGAACTATCTAATCCAGTGGAGAGCTGCACTGGTCTAGCAGGCAGTGATTACTGACCAGCATATTTAACAGCTGAGCTATGAGAGTTCATTCCCCTGCAGATCAAATTCTGGCTGTAGCTTGGGGGTTGTTACCAGTGCCAGGTCAGTCTGAAAGTCTGTAAGAATTGGGTTCCAATTGAAGCTAGAAGACAATTCCCAGATTAACAGAGATCCATTCCTTCACATGGATTAACAGAGTGTGTTTATTGATTGCTGTAGACTTTGTCTTAACCAGATAAAATCTCTACAACATCAAAAAACTCATTCGAAACAGCAAAACATGAGAAGCAGGTACAACAGGTATTTATACCAGAAAAAACACACCATAACTTCATTCAGAACAATATATTCTGCTTAGTGCTTTTTCATGAAGCAACCTCATTTAAATCCCAAAAGGCAGTTCTATCAGCTGATTAGGCTGTTAAAATATTCATTTTCACATCAGGTTTGGCACAGAAGAAGAAAATACTATTTACCATTTGTTACAAATTCTCTTTAAAAACAAAACAAAAAAAACCCCTAAACACTACTGCTTATTCACCTGCTGCTTAGACATGTGAATCTGTGTCTAAAAAAAGTGTAACAACATAATATGACCTTTACTATAAATCCTTTACTAATTCAAAACATTGGCACGGATTTCATTAACCTGTTTCAGGCACTGATCAAAGAGCCTGCTTTTTTGTGAGGCAGAAGTGAAGAACAGATGTAGAACAAATCCAGAATAACCCAGGTTAGACTCCTGTCTAAAATGTCAGTTAACCATGAGGAAGAGATGTGATTACTGCAAAAACACTGTTGTGATCAGATAAGAATGTGGAAATCCTTTCATGTAGAAGAAAAAACACAAGGTAAAATTAAGGCTTCCCTCCCCTGCCTCATCATGTTTAATCACTTTTGCTCTTTTGAGGATAGCAACAGTTCCAGCCAGTGACTGAATATTAAGAGAAAGGTAGAAATAACTTGGTCATCACTGAATACAGTTCACTGAAACTATCCCTTTTGGCTGGTTAGAGAGATTAGAATGCAATAAAGACAAAAGATGGTTTCTACACACACCACTACCCAAAAGATGGTTTCTTTCTGGATGCTATGCCAGGCTTATCTTTTATTGCTGTTTGAGTTTATTGCTATTGAGTTTAACTCAAGATCTCTAGTTACATGATCAAACACCTATCTAGGTTTGGGGTGCAGGTTCAGGCAGACCTCTCACTTCTCAGCTAGTCCAGATATCTCTCCCCAGGTTTCAGACCCCTTCAACCATTCCAGTAGGTCACAGTCAGCCAAAAGTGCTGCTATCTCAGCCTGCACCCTTCCTAATGGCTAAAACATAATGGAAGAAGTCCACATAGCTTTCCCTTCTCTGTGTCTGTGTTAAGAGAGCCTTGAAAGGCTGCAAGGAGAGAAGCTTCAGCTGGCTAACACAGGAAACTGAAGTGTTTTAAAATTAGTTTTACAACTCATCAGGCAGCTGAATTAATTCTCCCTGTGATACAATTACTAGCTCACAACTCAAGTGAAAAGTGGGAAACGCACGGCCAAGGAGTGAGACTTTTGGTGAAGGTAGCTGGCCACCACTCATCTTACCTGTCATGTCAATCTACACCTTCAGATCACATACTAGGTACTTCTCATGTTAACTTTGCTTACCTTTAGGAAGGTACAAGCTCAGAAGCTCCCCTCAGTAAGAACACCTAATGCCCACTGTAATACCACAGTTGGAGGGCTGCCCCAAATCCACACAAGCCTATGCATCATTG
This sequence comes from Heliangelus exortis, assembly GCF_036169615.1. Taxonomy (NCBI): domain Eukaryota; kingdom Metazoa; phylum Chordata; class Aves; order Apodiformes; family Trochilidae; genus Heliangelus; species Heliangelus exortis. The sequence goes on from NC_092424.1 coordinate 62,810,876, forward strand.
TTTTCCACACACATCCTAAAATTACTGTTCTTCAGAAAGCAACCTGTATTTTGGCATAGCTAGGTGATTATAAGCTTTATGAGCACTGATGTATATTTTCCCATTCTTTATAAGTACCTAAAATGCTTAACCAGCTTGGTTGGAAATCCTTCACCAAACTTCAGAACCGAACCATCCATCTGCCCCGACACCCACTCTGCAGCCCTTCAGACGGTCTGTGCTCTTACTGCTTCTTTCTTAGCACTATTTCTGCTCTCCTCTCAACTGTCTCTCTGGGGAATACAAGAGTCTTATTTGTGAAGCTGTATTAACAAGAACAGTTATGAAAGAACTAGGCTTTTTAAGATGAAGAAAAGGCATTACTTTGTAATGAAGCAACTAAGTTAATAGGTATTCTCAGCAATTTCTGAACAAAAAGCAAGGAGGAACTCTATCAAAATGTCACACGTGCTACAAAACATTGTGAAGCAGCTGACTATAAAAACAATTATTATACAAGATATACTACAAAGAGGATACCTCATTATCTTCACACACACTGCAAAGACTTTTACTAAATACATTTTACTGTTCTGTTCCAGGAGTTAAGACACCACCTTCAGAGATGTCAACTCTCGAAACAGTTATTGTGGGGAAAAAATGCCTACAACTGGAGAAAAAAATTCTCTAGATACTACCCATCTATTTACAAACAAAATTACTTCAAACTTGTCTAAAACCTGCTCCTACAAAAAATAATCAGGGATTACTGATTATGAGGGCTTGTAAAGCAACAAACAGGTTGTCAGACACCTTGAAACATTATTTCAGCCAGCACTGAACTACTGCAGGGCTCCAGAACTTGGTTGTCACACGGAATGTTTAGAGAAGCTGCTCTGTTCCTACCAATAGATACCAATAGATACCAGAGCTTTTGAAGCAGGTTCAAGGTCTGCAGCTTGGGGACCATGGGGAGGGCAGGAGAAGTGAGGTGAAGGAGGTATCAAGTCAACCAGATCCATCTTCACTTCTGAAACCACAGACTCCTGTAGTAACTGAATTCAATACTAGTTAAGGAAACTCTAGTTTCAGTAATTATTGCTAAAGAGTATATATAGTCCTCAGTGGGAGAGAGGTTAAAAAGTAGGAACTGTACTTGCCCAAGAAGAGAAAGCAACCATTACAGAAAATGCATGAGAGGGCTTATACACAAAACCACACGCCTCTCCAACTCCAGATTTTGTGAGACCAAAAAGAGAAGATCAACAGCTTCTGTGACACAGAGACAAGAAAATAAAGTGTTTGTTAAATGCAGTGGTTAGCCGAATGGAAGCCACTCTGCCTTTTCTCCCTTCCATGCTTTATGTATTTCCTACATAAATTGAAGGCGACATATCTGAAAGAGCTGAAAGGGCATCTACAACTTGATTTGGGAACAGGATAATTTACTCAAACGTCAAGAAAGAAAAAGAAAAGAAAACTTAAAATTCACACTAAAATACAGTTTTTTAGCACTGGATCACTCAGATAAAAATAAGCAATCTGAAAGGATGCTTACACTTAAATCCACAAGCCATTTGTTGTCAAGCAATGGTAATGCAGTATCAAAGGAAAGTTTAAGAACATGTTATGAAATTATTTAGATTTAATGAAACATCTTTTGTTAAAGGCAAAATTAATCCTTTGTTGTATTCTGGTGCATAGGGTATCCTAACTATAAAGCCATTTCTTAATAACGAGGTCTCTGGAGGCTACTTTCAACCTGTACTGAAAAGTATACTTCATACAAACATTTTAATTATAGCATGCTAAGAACTACAGAAGACTGAAAAAACCTTATACGGCAAGTGAATAGAAAAGTGAGTCTTCCAACTTATCAATGGTTTCTCCAAGTCATTAGCTACACCTCATGCCTTCACACACAGAACAATTGTGCAAGTTTTACATAATGAACCACTTATTTTACATGAGGAAGCCTGACAAAACTTCACACATCAGTAAACATTAGTAAAATTAGGAAAAAAACTTACACTTGATAGTATGCATATTTTGTGTGCTACGTCTTCAAAATACAAAAGGTTTGTTATTTTATTACAGCTCCATTTGATTTCTCATTTGCAGAACTGCAGTCTGTAAGAAAAGTTAGCAAGTTTTTTGACACATGGGAAAAAAAAATAAAAATTGAAATCATAGAAGTAGTTTGTAATAGGCATCTTCAGCTATTTCTGTATACAAGTCTAAAGAAAGCTATTTACTTCTCATTATAGCACATGAACATCTTCCAAATAACAATGTCTCTTTTTTTTTTTAACATCACCTTGATTTACCTCGAAGCATAGCTACAAGTGAACTGCATGCCAAAGGTGAGTTCACAAACTGAGTCACTGCAATAAGTGGTCATCTGTGAGAAAGAAGCCTGGGGACTTGGCTAGGATCACACTGGAAGGCTGTAATACTGCCAGGAAAAAGAAATTACACAGTTCTCCTACCTTAACGCTTGTAACACTCTCACCTCACAGCTAGGCTAACAAAACCTGTAATAATCCTTCTCAAAACCAGTTTCAGGGGAACATCAGCTTCTACACACTTGGTCAGCAAGCTGGATGTTGATCATCGTGTATAGAGGGAAAAAAAACCCCTATGCCTGAATTTAAGGAATAACCACTAACAGCACTAGCCAGTTATCTTATGCTGATCAGCTGCTAGAGAGAGATTTGCCAGGAGAGATCTCATCCTCAGAAGAGCAGACACCCTGCTTCTCCCCTCCCCTGCTCCCTGTGCCAGCCCTCCTCACACCACACTGTTGTAACTCCTTGCCAAGCCAGCACTGGTTACCCTTCATCCTCCACATCAGAAGCACTACAGGATTGCCATAGGCTGCCTGCAGCTCCCACGTTGTGGCATTACATCCACAATCGAGGCTTCCTGTTCCATTCCATCCCTCTGCCAACTCCATCCTGTTGTTCTCACTACCCCCAGTTCACTCACTCCTGACAGCAGGAAAGGAACATCAAACACACACCAGAGAAGTGCCACGCTGCCTTGGGATCCACCACAGCATATTACAGACCATACCAAAATGCACCATCTTTTCCCCCTCAAAGTTGAAGCAAAACTGATTTTTAAGGTAGGATAAACTGATGTTAAAAGGAGGCATGCTTCCAGTGTTTTTTCTACTGTGGTCAAGGGTAGCTAAGACTGATCAGCTATCCTAATTCTGTATTTTTCCTGTTTAAAAAAAACAAAAAAAAAAAAACCTAGGAGAAATCTATTGTCTGCTTGAGTTTACAACATAAAGTATTAGCCATTTAACATATCTGATCTAAAAACCAGGACATGATTTATTCAGCTAACTTCTTCAATATAATTTCCAAGATATGAATAAGTGGTCAAAGCAATAGTATGCTAAATCTGCCACGTAATGAGCTTGCAAATTGGAGTAGTGACAGCTGCTCTTTTTAAAATAAAGAGCATTTTCTTTCTGGTCCCATTAGTGCGGCCCTACCTGCCCAGCCATATTAGTCATTTCCTGCATGAGCACCTAAACACCTATATGGAATCAAAACACCACTTATTACATCCAACACAGTATGCAGGTTTAACATTAAAGCTGTAATTGAGCAAACCTGTTCCCTATGCCATAACACATAAGGATGTCACCTGCAAAACACTGAACAGGAACTGTATTGCTTCAGAGAGAAGCAAGAAGTCCTTTTCCAGTGCCCTCCCACACCCAACCAAATTATGTTTAAAGAGAAAGAGGGGATGTAAAAAAAGAAAGAAAATTAGACAAAGTCTTAATGTCATGGTTACTCCACCCTCTTCTCACTTCTAGAACTTGAGAGACAGGTAAGAAAAGGGAGAACAAAAAAAATCACTAAATCTTCTGCTACTTGCTGGAGGGAGGGTGTGTTCAAAAAATGTTTTGTAATGATCAACGCAACAGTAAGAGAACCTTTTTTGATTTACACCTCTGAATTTCTCAACTGCTCTACTGTACCACCAAAACTATCTGTATAGTAGAAGAGCAAGGCTGTCACGCCTGATCTTCACAATCAGTGTGCTGGAATCACAGATGAGTAACACAGACTCCAAAAAGAGTCCAAAAAAAGAGACAAATGCCAACTTCTCTAAGCCACAACTAAAAATGCTTCCCATGATCCTGCAGTAAGTGGGGAAAGAAAAAAAAGCTGCAATTTCACTGCTGTGAACATAGTTCAGCCTGCACTCCAAGGGTGTGCAGGCATAGCAAGGAATGGTTAAGAGCTCCTTAAGATAGCCTGTGATGGCTCCTGAAGATTCAGCTTTGCCTAAAGTCCTAGTTTAATGCTACAGTGACAACAGAAGTGCAAACTCTTGGAGAAATTTGCTACAAACCATTTAGACAGACAAAAAGACCTCACCTGATTACAAAGACCCTCCTGCAAGTAGGTCTGCCTCTCCTGATCAATATATATTGCCAAGGAGAAAATCAAGGCAAACACTCCAATAATATTACAACGATAAGAGGAGTCCACAGTTGAATAACCAGCCCTTCCCCCAAGTCACACAGCATACAACAGACTTGAGATTTCTTCCAGTACAAAACTTTCACTTTAGTGGCATAGATGAATAACCTATAACGTCACCAAGTTAGTTTCAAGTTGTATAAAACTCTACCATTTCAGAGCACAACTGCAAATACTGTAAAAGCAAAAGGGTCACTATGGAAAGGAAACACCATTTTTTTGAAGTTCCTGACAGTGGAAAGGAAGCTCATCCAGGAAAAGGAAAAAGAAAGAGAGCAGAAGTTGGAAGCTGGTGAGAATAGAGGTCACTTTCCAGGTTCTTTACAACACACACTAGATGAACATACACCTTTTCAAGAAGCTCAACTTCCTGCCATAAACAAAGGCTTTATACCCCATTCGAAATACGTATCACCCAGCCATTTACTTAATTTCCTTGGACACTACTTGTGCATTTTTTCAAGTGTCTCCATAGGCCACTACACAAGATACGCTATTATTTGACATATGCCTGATAAAATTCTCATCAGTTTTTCATCCATGGCTTATGTCTGTGAAGTACTCCATTAAAAAATCATAAGCTTAGACTTTTCGAAAATATTTTAATGTTTCAATGCCTGTTGGTATCAGCATGTATTGGTCTTTGTGTTTGCTTAAGGCTTGTTCAAATCCAGAAGGAGGTTTGTCATAATCAGATTAGTGCCCAATACTGATTTTTGGAGCTAAAAATTAAATCAATTAGTGTTTCCATTATATTCTTCTTCCCAGACAGACTTCACTGGTGAACTGAGACACCCTACTTGACACTAAAACCCTTCAGGAGTTTACACCAGCTTAGTCTGGTATAAAACTAACTTCAAAAATATTCTTTAATGCTGCAGTCTTCAAAGGTACAAACACATACAGGACACTAAAGACGTAAGACTTGGCAACCTAGTCTCTGTACAAGATTTGTTGATTTTGCCTAGCGTCTGTATATAGAAACTATAAAAAGCACAAGAGCTTCAATAAAACCACTCAGGCAGCTTGCAGGTATGTTTTGTGATGAATACAGACAACATTTATTGCATCTCAGCAGCAAATCCCTCCCTATGTACACAAAGAGAAGCATAGAGACAGGATGGATTTCACCAGAATCCCCAATAATTCATCTTGCAAACAACATGAGCTAAAAGATTACCTAGTAGCCAATGTGAATACTTTAAGGATGCTAAAATCTTACCAGAAAATTTGTCAGATACTGATATCAAAACTGGAAGAAAACTCAGAATGAGACATCAGGAGATAAATGGAGAGTGATGGCGATGCAGCCTGCAAAGCATAAAGCTACACCATACAGCTACACCAAAGATTAACAGAAAAACATGCAGCTTCACAGCCATCTAGCACCTCACAGTAATTTACTGCACATTTGCCTAGCTCGTAATTGTAGTTTGGAAAAAAAAAATTCAAAACAAACTCCACACCCAAACCAGCCTATTTCAGAGACTGTTCTGTGTTACATAGCTTTCCTTGGGTGCCTTACCCATCTGTTCTGTTCACTGTTTCCACGCGAAAGCGATCGGTGGAAAATAAAACCATCATTGGTCTTTGCTGACTGATGTTTGTCTTCTAAGTTTCTTTCAGCAACAGCCTGCACAAACTCCTTTGGAGAGTGATTTTATAAAGGCATCATCTCTATAGCCCAGGTCAGCTCAGGCAACAGTAATGTAGTCTTTCCTGCACCAGTGGAGGGAGGGGACCACCTGGAAATTGCTCAATTGCTCAATTCAGTCAAATCAGTCTAACCAAAAACACAATTTTGAAATTTATTTAAAAGCCATTTCTCCTAAAACCTGTGCAAGACATTTGACTTCAGATTTCTTACAGACCAAAAAATACCAAATATGAAGCACAGTTTGAATTGCACTGCTTGCAGGTACACATGTTGATTAGGTCTTAAAAAAAAAAAACAAAAACAAAACTTTGTAACTATTGAAGACAGCAAAAAAGTTAACAACAAACAATAAAGCCCTTCTACTATTTTCTCATTAGTCTCCATAACAGCACATTCCAAGATGTGCAGGCTGCCTTACCATCCAACTGGGCCTAATTCAGCACACAATGGTGCCTACACAGCAAGTCCTTTTTGACAATAAAGGCATTGGTTATGAGAATCCATGGTGCACCCTTATTCCCAAACTCAAGAGACTGGAAGGGCTCTCCCAGGTCATACCTTTCTATCCCAAATACACAGGTTCATGCTAATTTCTAGCCTAACTTATTCCATTGTAATTTTTATAGTTTGTGTTGTGCTTACTTCTTTTTTCATTTAGAGAGAGCAGTCATTTTCCTGCTATCATCTTTTTAGTGGTTCAATCATTATTAGCCTCTTCTATCATGTCATCATTAACCAAGATTTGATGCCTTCTACTAACACTCCAAAGGTTATGTGGGCTCCTACTCAAGGATAATGAAATATCTTCTTTGCTCTTTCTGTTCACCATTATGACACAATTCTCTTACATCAAAAAACTTGACAGAGAAGCTCAATGGTAAATTAGTATCAGAAATCTCAATCACCTGGTGCCAGTTCATTATTGAAGCAAGAAGAGTGGGCCCTCTCATGAACACACATCTTAATGCTTCTCACTAAGAAATGAGCCTCAGGCTTGTGAAAGCTGTAGATACAGCCATTCAAGCCAACACACATGCTAAAAATGTGGGTTCCATAAAACTTAAAATTATCTATACTCATTGTAAAAATGGACTTAATCTTTATGGGACAAAAGCAGTACACCTACAAAAACATAAAAAGTCAATTAGAGTGGGAAACAATATACAGGAATAGTAATGAATCAATTTTGGTCGTCATCTTCAAAGTAATTTTATTTTTTGTACTTGTACCAAGAAAACGTGTGACCAAGCTCAAAAAGAACATAAAAGCAAAGATGTCCTGATGATGTATACCAGTTCTTCTATGACAGCACCATACCTTTTTCAGTTGTGCATTTTTAATTAACACCATGTCTAGTAACAGTCTTCAGGTCATTTGTGTATTTGATGGGAAGAAAACCCAGATTAACCAAACTCCCAAAAGAAAACCTCCACAACCTAAACAATAAAACCCAAAAACTTTTCTATCATTTTGAGCTCTGCATCTTTTCACTTGTTATTCAAATAGGTAAAGAAGCAAGAAGGAACTTGAGAGCTCATCCATGTAGGAAAAATTTCTTTTAAGAAAATGATGATCATTCTTGGCACTGCTTGGCTGCAGCAAGCTAAAGCTATTGGAACAATCAAGATCAAAAAAGAGGTTCCTCATCTTGAAGAACAGTTACATGAAAAGTTTCACTTGTACAAGTTCCTTAGGAATAATTTGCTCTACATTGTAAAGCACTTGGGGTTGCTTTGAAATTCCTTTAGTTGAGAGTTGAGAGTTTTGTATTTAATGATGACAGTAACAGACAGCACTTGGTGGATACCAGCCTGGGCTAGACTGGGAACCTCAGTGCTGTGAGCAGCTCAGAGAAAGGATACAGATGCAGCATGGCACCATACCTGTTCAGGAGCTGTAGGAGCAGATGCACCCTCGGGTGCTGGACAAGCTATGATTTCTATATGTGGAATAAGCTATGATTTCTGGATTGTGAAAAAGGAAATGATGCAGCAACAGGACCAAATTGCAAGTTTGATTTCATCAAGCTCCAATGAAAAACTACATGTACCATCCTGAACATGCACTGTCCCCTTCTCTTGCACTGCCTTTTCAATTGTTTCATTCTGACAGACTGTTGTGGCTGCCAGAATAAATGGCCCTGCTTAACCCTGAACATTTTATTCAGTACTTTATTCATTACTGCCTTGTGGTGGAATAAACTTTTGCATGCTGTGATGAGGCAATTAGGGACTGGATAAAAACAAAACAAAAACAACCAAAAAGCATTTAAAAAAGTAAAAATATGGTTATGAAAAGTTACTTTTAAACCAAACCTTCCTTTTCTTCCTAGTGGATCACATGATGCAGAAACATTAGAGAACTAGTTTAGGGTTGGGGTGAGCAGCACTGCTAGCTAAAATGACCTTCAGCTTTAAACAAGACCTGCTTTTCTTGATATATAAAGAAAAAGAATGAGATCCGGAACTCAGTTTAGAATCCTAATTTACCTAATTTACAGAAGTGATGATCTGGCCTTGTCTTACTACCTGTCTTGGCTTGGGTGAAATCCTCAGGAAACATTACACTCTGGCACATTACTTTGGGCACAATTTGCTGAACAAAAACAAAAACCCCAAACCACACACAAAAAAAAAAGACAAATCAAGCCTTCGCATTAAATACCTACTCCACTAAGGCAGAAGCACTGATCAAAGTCCATCAGCAGTAGTCACAACTCACTGAAAGGAAGATCTCTTAGAGACTGGGAAGATGCTAATAATTTAAAATAAAGTTACAAATTCAAATAATGCCTTGAAAGAATGGCCATCTTCAGAAGTATGAAAACTACTCTTTAAATGTTGGTGACAAATACAACAGAAGCAAGGATGGACCTGCTTTCCATTAGACAAACAGGGAAAAATTTCTGATATTTTTTTAATTTCCACTGCCCCATACTTTGAAATACCCAGATTTTAATGATGTATTTCACTTTGGTCATTTTGAGGTCTATATGGCCATGTGGATGTCAATACCACTAAGTATCTAACAGCAACAACATTTAAATGGAACTCGAGTTTTATAATTGATTTGCTGCCTTAATCTGATCGAGTAGGATTAGTTCACCACAACAGAACACACTATCACCACTGCAATTCTCCTTGGAGTACTAACATCTACATTTCATAGTTGGTATGCAGCATTTGGCACCCAGACACTATGGGACACCGTTGTTCTTTTGGGGATCCATCCATTCCAAACAAATTTTAAGTTGAACGTTCTTTGCCTTTTTTAAGCTGCGTGCTAATACCATAAAGTTAACTAAGCAGAGTTTCCAAGCTATTGCATGGCTGAGCTGCACGTGCACTTGAAAAACGAGCCAGCAGTTTGCATACTTGCTTCCGTAAGGCCTCTAAAGGAGTACTTTTAAGCAGACAAATTATACCTGGCACTGCACAGGTGTGCTGGAATGGAAAAAGCACAAGGTGCCCTCTGCCTAGTGCACACTTGCACAGCAAGCAGTATTATAATAGCTGAATCCCTTCAGAAGCCCTCCCCCACCATTTCTTTCTCCTCATACAGCAGCAACAGTACTGACAAGAGCAAAGCACATCTTTTTGTTGGTTGAGGAAAGCAGCATTTCTCAGAGTACCTCTGTAACCGTGTCAGAGATGGCAAGCTGCACCTCTCTTCTCCACCCCTCTTTGCTACCTGCAGGGTAGAGAACTCTTCCAGTAGTTCAGCAAAGGACTAACCCACTACTTTCCTGGAAGTTCTGTACTTTAAGTTGTGCTTAAAAACCAATACTCTGTTGTTGTGGGTATTTTTTTTCCTTTTTAAGGTTAGATTTATTTCCTGCCTGCCACCATTCGATAAGAAAACAGAAATAGACCTTATCCCATTTAACTTTCTGGCTACCATTTATCAGAACAACTGGCCAGTGTCCAGCTGAAGGTTTAAACAGAGGCGAAAGATCCATCTTATTTATGAAGGCCACCAGTCTTCATGATACCCTTCTGTTTTACAAAAGCTTACCCTAAGCACCCCCACCCTCTGTGGCAAACATCATCACCAAGCCCTTCCAATCCTGGCAATCATTTTCACACTCATTCCTTCCTCATATTGTGTGAGCAACCCCATAGTCACATCACAGCTGAAACAGTTTGGATGGGACTTCCCTATCCTAAAAACTAAAGGGACAGGGCCATTCAGATCCCCACCCTATATCCCTGAGTTGATACACCCCCATTCCTGCAAGATCAGGGAGCCAAATCAATTAAGCTAGGAAGGTACGTGCCTTTGCTGCCATTCATATCATGTCAGTGGTAGAAAACAATACACAATAGCACCAACATGATGTGGCCTGAGAAAATTAAACTTCGCCCCTTCTATTTTCCACTACAGTATAGTTTGTACTGTACTTGATAAAAACACCAGTGGGGAAAAAAAGTTCACAGGAGAGGTACTTTCCTTATTATTTCAATCTGATATTCCTTACAAAATAGACATTTGCAGTTTTATAATTGCACTACAATCTACCAGCAAGATCACAGGGATAACTGGCATAGCTTCAGAAATGTTATCTTTTCATGAAACTCATCTAGGAAATGAGCAGCCTTTCTCAAAATTAAGTAAATAAACAGGAGCAACTCTATGTCCCAACAAGTTTGTCAATGAAAATCTATGCAAGACTTAAACTGAAGCAGTGAAGTAGCTACTGCGGTAAATGTAGACACTAAGTTGTTTCAGTTCCAGATCTGGCTTATAAACTTATGACTTTCTGGACTGATACCTACAAGTATTGAATCTCATTTCCGTACTGATTTTTTCCTATTTCACTTACATTAGGAAACTGCTCTCACAAAGATTATTTACATGTACAATAAATGTATGTGTGCCATGGCAGAAAAATGTATCTTTAAGAACTGGTTAATCAACAAGAATGTTTTTATTTTTATGTTCACACTAACTTATGACTAAAATTAATTTGCCTTACCAAAAATTTTTTCAAGAACTTAAAAATGGACTCAAAGTTAAGATATGTTCTTCACTAGTAGACAAATTTGTTACCTTTTCTATACTAGAAGAAATAATGGGTACTTGGTTAATAAAATCCTATAGATGACTCTTTATGTATTATATTAAAAAAAGGCAAACCAAAACAGTATTAAAACCATAAGAAGAGAAATAAGTGCAAAGAGCTAAAGCATACTGAAAGATAAACCAGCATAACTGGGTTGGTAAGTAATGGACAAAAACTCACGAAAGGCTCATAGGTCAAAATAAGGACAGAGAGCAATCATTCACCAGTTATCGTCACAGGCAAAACAGCATCGACTTGGGGAAACTGAGTTTAATTTAGTACCAATCAAATCACAGTAGGGCAATGAGAAATAAAACCAAAATTTTAAAATACCTCCCCCAACACCTCTTCTCCCCAGGCTTAACTTTACTCCCAATTTCCTCTACTTCCTCCCCCTCAGCAGCACAGAGGGACAGGGAGTGGGGGTTTAGGGTCAGTTCATCACTCATCATTTCTGCCACTCCTCCCTCCTCAGGGTGAAGACTCCTCACAGCCTTCCCTTGCTCCAGGGTGGGGTCCCTTCCATTGGAGACAATCGTCCACAAACCTCTCCAATGTGAATCCTTCCACAGGGCTACAGTTCTTCATCAACTGCTCCAGTGTGGTGTTCTCCACAGGCTTCAGGTGGGTATCTGCTCCAGCATGACCTCCATGGGCTGCAGAGGGACAGCCTGCCTCACAAAGGTCTGCAGCACAGGCTGCAAGGGCATCTGCTCCAGTGCCTGGAGCATCTCCTCCTCCTCCCCCTCCCTCCTTCAGTAACCTTGTCAGAAGTTGTTTCTCTCACATATTCTCACTCCTCTCTCTGGCTGCAGTTGTGCTGGATTTTTCCCTGTTCTTAAATATGTTATCACAGAGGCACTATCACTGTTGCTGATGGGTTGAGCCTTGGCCAGCCACAGGTGGGACTTGGAGCTGACTGGCACTGGCTCTGCTCTGCAGGACATGGGGGAAGCTTCTAGAAGCTTTTCACAAAAGTCACCTCTGTAGATCCCCTGCTACCAAAATTTTGCCATGCAAACCCAATACAGACAGCATCTTTGTACAAGATGAGAGAAACAAAGGGCCGAGAAACCCCAGAGCTGTTCAAGAACAGTTCTTCTGGGTGGTGACCCACAGGAAAGAAGCAGAGGTGAGCTGAAGGCCTCCCTAACATCCATTCAACTCCTCCATTTCTCTCTCTCTCCTTTTTTTTTTTTTTTTTCTGCAATTAAAACACAACTGTTCAGTTTTCAACTACTTTCACTTTAAAATGCCTGGCCTGAGTCCACACCTGTACCTGGCAGTTCCTGGGAACAGCTGGTGGGAGCAGTGGGAGAGAAGGCACAGGAAAGAATCTCGCTGTGGCTCAGCCTGCCTATGGTCCCCAGTGCCAACACCTTGGCTATGGGAGAGATCTGACAAGCAGGGTTTCTGCTTCATAGAAATTCTGCATTTTCAAAATTTAATTTCAATCCAAACTAAACCAGAAACAGTTCTCTTTCATCTTTCACTGCAGTTTCACAGCCATTGGAAGCCTTCACCCTTCAAAATCAATTTCACTGTCAACATCAGCAAAGTAATTGCACCACTGTAGGACTTGCCAATTACCCTCACGCCGCGTTACCAACCTCAATTTCATTACACCATTTACCCTCACCCAAGGAATTCAGGCTTTCCCCAAAGCCTTTCCTTCAACTCCTGTGGGTGACACTGTATTTTCTATTCCAAACATACCTGATTCCTACAGATCAAAGTTTTAATGGAAATCCTAGCTGTAAGAAGAACAATCCATTTGGATCCATCTACAAGTATTCAAGGCAGACTGAAAGCCAGCTATATGTCTAATCAACTTTAAAGACTAAGGTCTACAATCTTAAAGGTATTTGAGTGTCATCCTGAACAGTGACAGCAAACCTTGGGCAGCAGCATTATGGCACTGCCTGCAACACATCAGGAGAACAGGACATACTTTCAGAAGCCATCTGCTGAAAATGAGAGTGAACAAGTTCAGGTGCTTCTCACAGCTGATGTACCAGGTACAACTTCCTCTTTCTCCTCCTACTCAGGAAAATAGACACCATACAGCAGCTGAAGTGGCTGGTTTGGTTTATAAAGTTTCTAATCTAGTATATATGCAATATTCTCTTCTCATGGTAGCCAGTCTGCAGCCATCCTAGCAACCTACTGTCTAGCACCAGAGCATGTTTTTTAATTAATAACCCTTGGAAACACAGAGCTTCTCCCACACCGAATGACAGTGGCCCTTCAGAGCTCTGGTCTGACTCAGGGCACAAGCAGCTCATTACCCATTAGATGATTCAGCACCTGGTGCCTACATTTCTGCTGGCTGGTTTTCGTCAGCAACCAGACTACAGCTTTCAAGGTGTATCATTTACATGATACAATCAGATGCGTGAAGAGGCTGGTGTCAAGTCCCTCTAGCTCCAAGTCAATACTAGTTTTAAGTGATATAGCCTGCTCCTAAATTTTCCTCTTTGCTCTGTGGCTTTACAATCACATTCCCCACAAAAGCCCTGACTATAGCAGTCTGCCGATTTCTTTTTTTCCCCAGGTCTTTCAGAAAGGGATCATGCCCAGAAAAGAGGTCAAAACCAAGATGTCAGGTCATGGAGAAAATGAGACTGGTAACAGGTCCCAGGCAGAGGAAAGACAGTCTCTTACACTTTATGTAGAGACTTCAGGAGAGGAGAGCAGGAATTCAGTTGCACCCAAACCATCTTTGCACGAAACACTGTTGGATGCAGCCCCTCCCTGCCCCCAACAATCCCTTCCGATTTACTCATGGCCACTAATCTCATTAGAGTTCCTATAATTAAAGAACCATAATATCTGATCAAGAATACAGTATGTTGTTTAAATTAACTCAAAGTCCTGTAATGCAAGAATGACTGTTCCAAGAGAATAACAAGATTTACAAAATAAAACATCACTAATGAGCGCAGGATCAAAACTGGATTATCAAGTTCATTATTTCGCATGTAGAAAAAGCAGACAGCCAAATCGCCGAGGTTTCTATAACCAGCTACTTTACAGGAAAAGTGAAACAAGTATGAACACAATTTTATATATATATGTGTATGTATATATACACACGCACACAGCTTCAAATATTTATTAGAGAACATATCATATTTGACCAATGTTAAGAAACTAAATATTATTTTGGCAATACATGCTAAAACGTAAGGAATATGATCAATGCTCTAAAAGGCACTTGTCAGGTTTACACACTGAGATGAGAACACACATAGAAACATTAGCTTCTTTACTAGTCAAGGATAAGTTAAATATCAAGAAGCTAGTTACAATTCAGGTTTCTCCCTATCTTCAGAAGTCAAAATACTTCCCATATCTATTTGTTTATTTTTAAAGAAGATTTCTGTACTAACCTGCCTTCATCCCTCCCCCCTGACAAAAAAATGGACAAAAAGCAAAACCAGGCACAAATGCTTTCTCTGCCTCAGACATGCAAGCAGCCACAGGAGGTTAGGAAGTGAATCACTCATTCAGCAAACCCATATGTGTTCACAGCTTCTGGAATAACCCCGGTTTGGTGAGATGTTGAATAGAGAGGAAGATGAAGAGTGAAGTAGGTATGAATGCAATATTACATCTGTGAAACTGAGCACCCCAGTTCTTCCCCCTCAGATTGCATGCTAGATGCAAAGTGCAGAAGCCCACAGCTCCTCGTTGAATGAGAAACTGTTCTTGCACTCTTCTAACCATGACTTTACCCAGCACATACCTGAGAGCCCATGGAAGTGGCCTCTGATAGCACTGACATTTCAAACATTAACTCCCTTCAGCCTCATCTGCTTTACATTCGTGATTAAGCAAACAACAATTCCTGGAGATGGGACTTGTCCGGACCTGACTCTTTGGAACTCACACCAGCTCCTGAGGTGTAAGAGCTACAATCTCTTTCATGCTAACCCATCACCCATACCTAACTCCTCCCTCAGCTTCTCTGGGTCTAAGAGAATAAAGTTATAGAAATTTTTTAGTGAATAGTAGATAAACTGGTTGTAGCCAGACCCTAAAAAGCCCTGAGGGGTCTGTGGGAAAGAATGGCTAAATTGAGGCAGAGGTAAAGTTACGCAATTTACCAAAAGTCAGGTTTCAGACGAGCCTGAGTGCTCCGAGCTTGCCTGCTAAACTGCACCAGCCATTAAATCTTTGAAAGGGATTATACATCAAGGTGCTGGTGATAAGAGACTGAAGTTGACCCGAGGGCCTTCCAGTGTGACATTCCAAAATCAGTTACCCTCATTTTCCACAAGGGAACTCTGCAGTAGGAGTTTTTTCATCTGCATCATCTTTTTCAACAGACTTCAGTTGATTTTCTGATCTCTAAAGGGCACCAAGGCACAAGTTTTGATGCTGTTATATGTTTGCAGAGAAGGTGGCAGAATGCACTGACAAAAGTTTTTACTTTGCTACTCCATTAGGTATCATTTCAGAAATCACAATTAAACCATCATCATGAATCCAGCTTTCTTTAATGGAAAACACTCTTAGATGCAGCCCCTCCCTGCCCCCAACAATCCCTTCCGATTATGAATTATTTTAAGTGTTATATTTCTGCCAATATACTCCACATTTTCAACATGAAAGACCACTCCTCCAGAGACTCAAGAGTCAGCCACTGTCCTCTCAAAGGGCACAGATTGTCACTTCTGCAACAAGGAAACCAGGTCTAAACAATGCATATTCTTGTTTGGGGTTGTGTTTTTCAGATGTTCTTGTTTGTTTCAATTTGAGGTACATTCCTAAATCAAGCTGACTGTATCCAAACTGAAAATCTTAACGTTTTCAAACAAAAACTGCTTTTCAATATTTACTCCTTATATTTTTTCTTTCTTTGCTACACGAAGTTTTAAGTCTCAAATATGAAAGGCAACATTTCTATCCTATGCTGCCCTACCACTCATCCTTTCCAGAAACTCCTTTAATGTAACTGGTATGGAGAAGCCTTTTCTCTCTCCTCAGGATGAGTCACAGAGTCTTTCCACAGCATAAAGAAAAGATATATCACTTCTTGTTCTTCTCCAAGAAATATCACTTTCTTGTTCTTTTAAAGATGGGGGAAGAACACATTGGACTGTTATTTGAGCATATTTTGTTACCTTTTTCCCTGAACAAATTTATCAAGAAATTAAAATTCTGCCTGGTCATAACAGCATCTATAACAACGTGCTCACAAACGTGCTCTGTGTATCTCCCTCCTCAAGATCCTTACCTGTGCTGCAAATAATCCCTCCTCTGCATCTGTATTCTGCCCCATCTTTTATGTACCCATGTGACTATCTGCCAAGCAGACCTTTTAAGAGCTGGATGGATAAACTTTGCAGAGTGCTCAGCAGTAGTAGTGGCTTCCTTGAAGAGGGCATCCCTGCATAGAAATTCAACAGCTAGCAAAGGTTAAACCCACTTCATGGGCCATATACTCAGTTCCCAGCCCAGAGAGCTGTTCCAGCCACCAACCTGCTGGATCACCCTCCAAGAGTCCAGCCTAAACAAGGCTGAAGAGTTCTTTAGCTACAGGATCACATAACACATAACTTCTATTCTCTCACTGTAAGATGCAGGTACCTACAGAAATAAGCTGGAGAAGACCACCCTGGCATCAGAGCACTTTGTAGTTTCCAGCTTCAAAGCAAGACAGTACTCTTGACACACAAGCTCAGTGACAAACACAAAACTGGCACAAACGTGCACTAGCAATATACTTGCCAGTCCACCACTTGGCTACAAATCAAACTGTCCTGGGCTCTGTTTGCAGAGTCCCAAGAGGGCTCATGAAGTGTCCCTGAGCATCAGTGTTAAAACACAACTCTGTTTCTCCCATCCATCAGTTCCCACATTAAGCCCTTATGTTATCCAAATATATGAAATGGTCCACAAAACTGATAGCACATTTTCTATTTGCTAGAACAAACGCTACCAGCACTGGTTAATGCTATGTAGGCCACCAGTGCCCAGAGATGAGCATGTGCTTTACTTCAGCCAGCACGTGCAACTTCCAGGCAGTGAAATGTTCCCTGATCTGAACAGCCTGACAACTATTTATAGCACACGGGGGTAGTAGTAGTTCTCTATCCCGTCCCTACACAGGCATCCCAGCAGAAGCACAGACTGCCCCCCCGACACTTCCCAGCCCCGACTCCTGTATAAGTTCATTATACCACCAAACCAGCCCGTCTCCACTGCACATGTCCCAAAAGTTTCTGTTGAATAAAAACATAAAGGTGGTAAGCAAAGAGTTTATTTGGGGTTTTTTTTCCCCACATACCCATACTTCTCCGGTTGCTCTCTGGGTTTAGGGCATGCCTACACTGGCAGCAGAAACAATGCACAAGTGTTTCGTGATGCTCCACTAGCTACTGAAAACACTTAACGAAGACAAAAGCTTTACTTCCAAGCCGCTGATTTCGGTTTGAAACGGTAGTTCTGTCTGACGAAACAGTGATGAAGATGTAAACACCCTGTAGGCGAATTGATATCTACCTAAGATAAGCAGCTATCTGCCCAGGAAGGAAAAGTTGTGTTTTAGTGGTCTTATTCCCCAAAGCTGCTCTTGCTTTCTGTTCTGTGTTTCTTCACCTACAGTCACACCTCCACTATGATAATCCTGCAGAGCTGCGCCTATGTACCCTCGGAGGAAGAGGCCGAGCGGCCGCACCACGGGCCGGCCGGACACCGGCAGGGCAGAAGCGGCAGCAGAAGGGCTAAAACCCCCAGCTCCGTTCCTTGCTCTCAGGAAACTGATGACAGCAGCGCAAGAGACGAGAGTTCGAGAACTCAAAGAATAAAATCCTTTAAGAGATGCCATGCGCATGAAAACATAAAAGCGACCACCAACCCGACGTGCTGCCTAACAACGCGGGGACAAACACTCCGGGAACAAACGGTCATTAAGCGAGCAGCTCACACGCAGGCGGCTGCCAAACGCGTTCCGTACGGGATGGGAAAGGTTTCCTACGCCACCCCACCCCACCCGAGCCGAGCCGAGCCCAACTCTCCCGGCGCACAAGCCCGCGGAGCCGGGCCCGCAGCGATGCTCACGCCTCACAGCCACCGGCGCCGTTTAACAGTTCCCCCACCCCCCTCCTTCCCTCCCAGCACAACTTGGCAGCGCCCGCCGGGCCGTACCTGGGAGCTGAGGTACCGCTTGAGGCACTCCTCGCACACCGCCTTCTTGCAGCAGGACAGGGGCTTGATGGGTTTCTCCTCCAGGCACACGCGGCAGCTCAGCACCAGCACCGGCCCGAACTCCCCCGCGATCAGCCCGGAGAAGGGCTCGGGCAGCAGGTACAGGTCCACCACCTCGATGCTGCCGCCCGCCGACAGCGGGTCGCCGCCTGCCGCCACACCGCGCCGCGCCGGTGAGTGCCCCACGATGGGGTCGCCGGCGCTGCCTGGGCCGCCGCGGGAGGAAGCGGGGCCCGCCGCCGGCCGGTCGTTCTCCACGCAGTAGACGGTGCAGTACACGTGCCTCCGGTGGGGACGGCGGCGGCCGTTGCCCCCCTCCATTCCCGGCCCCTCCTCCGCCAGGGCCGCCGGCTCCTCCGAGGCCGGTAGCTGCTCCGGCCCGGCAGCCGCCTCCGCTTCCTCCTCTTCGGCCCCTCGCCCCTCGGGACCGGCGGCGAGCGGCGGCTCTCCCTTTCGCCCCGGTCCGGTCACCCTACAGACTGGGGACGACTCTCGCAGCGGAGGCGGCTCGTCCGGGCCGGACTCCGGCGGGCCCCCGGCCGGGCTCAGCGACGCGGCGGCGGCGGCCGGCGGGGCGCTCAACGAGCTCTGTTGTTCCCCCATCGCCGCCCGCCGCCGCTCCTTCCCATCCAGCCGCCTCCCGGCCCCGCTTCTGCTTCCGGGTCCCGAGCCCCGCGCGCCGCGGCCCGCCGAGCCAAGCCGAGCCGAGCCGAGCCCCGCGCCGCCCGCCCGCCCGCCCGCGGGCGCCGGCCGCCGCCGCACGGCCTCCTCCCGGCGGAGCTGCGAGGGAGGGAGGGAGGAAGGAAGAAAGGGAGGGAGCGGCGGGTGCCGCTCAGGTCAGCGCCGCCCGCGGGGTCTCGCCCGGAGCCCGACCCCCATGCCGGGGAGGACGCGGGCTGGTGCCGCGGGGCAGCGCGCCCGGCCGCACCTCGCAGCCGCCCCGGCCCGCGCGTCACCGCCCCCCTGCCCGCGGCGGCCCCGCCCCGCCCCCTGCCCGCCCGCTGCCTCCGCCCCGCTCTGACGCTACCCCCTTCGCCTCGCCCCTCATTCAACCGTAAACACCGCCTGCCCGGACCTGCGCCACCGACTCCTGGCCCCGCGCATCTCCCCGCGGCCGCGGCCCTGTCCCCCCCCGCCCCAAGGCAGAGCAACTCACTCTTCCCTCCGACCCCACGCCCTTCTCCTTCTGCGGAGACAGCGTTTGTCGCCTCTCCCCCTTGAGGTCGTCTCCTGCTCGAAATCATAAGGAGAGAAGGCGGGGGGTGGGGAGCAAACGTCCAGGTGTTAAATTTTATAACACCTTCGTGCTCCCAGAGAGACGTTTTCTGAAAAAACTGCGAGTCGCAATTAAAAAACGATCCCCCAAGGAAACGGAGGGAGCAGAAGTGGTACTGCTGTAAGAGCTACTCGATAAAACCCGGCAATACAGTGGTATTCACAAAAATTTAATTTTTAACTATTAAAAACAGGTAGGTCCAAAATGGCACCCGGTGGTTCGGCTACCCGCAGTGAAGGGGACTGGGAGGAACGCCTGCCTGCATGCTGGGTTCTGAAGACGGTATCTCCAGACCCTGACATCACCAGTGGCATCATCAGATAGAGCAGATGTCATAGAGCTGGTCCTGTAGCAACTGAGAAACAGGAACCGTGCAGTTTCCGTCACGAAATTTGTCTAGAGAGTTAATTAGAAGTTAATCAGTTGCTCTGCTGAGGTGGCACGGGGCTGGGCTAACTAGAGGAGGAGGAGGAGGCGACTTGTAAGTGGGGCACATGAAGGTGGGGAACACCAGAGATCTCTGTGCTGGTACCTCGGCCCCACTGAGCTCATTAACTCAGGCTCTCAGGACCCAAAGGAACTCCACACACTTTTTTGGCTCCGTGCTTGAGCTCAGCAGCTCTCCAGCTGTCCCAGAGCACCATGTGTCAAGGACACCAGATGGGGCCAGCCCAGCTGTGAGGAGCCTGTGCCCCACTGAGGTATGTGTGTGATTTGGAGAGGAGCTCAGCCTCCCAAAAAGCCACCCGGGACACCTGCCCTGCCCTTCTGAAGGCTGGATACGGAGGCACTCCAGGCTCTTTGTGGTAACTGGCAACATCTGCTGGCCTTGGGTCTCTTCTGCTTGAAAATGCTGTATTTATTCCAGACCCAAGCTGACCTGAAACTCAGTGTGAATGAGTTTTTGCAATGTCAGTCTGTAGTTACCCCTGCAGGAAAATCATCTGGAGGAATTATTTCTTTTAAACAATACATTTATTTAGCTTTTCTTACTTGAGCTGCTGGAGTTTATGTTCCCAAAGCTTACTTTGGAAATGCAAAGTGTAAAACTTATAATGAATGAATAAATATCAGAATTTCCTACAACCCTGACATCCAAGAAGCAGGAGCTTAAAGACAGAAACTGGAAAGACGTCACTACAAGAACAAGAAATATTGCTCAGCCGCTAACTTAATTCAGAAATGTGTGTGCTGAAGCACAGCAGGGGAAAAGTGCTCCTGGGGAATTTGGGACACAGCAATGCTAATCGTGCTCTGCTGACAGGAAGCTCTGGGAAAAAACAAGTTTTACAGAATTGCCCATGCCCTACCCACCTATGACCTGAGGATAAGTTCGGTGACCTGTGCCTTGTCATGAATCCTGCTGGACCTGACTATGAAGAGTGGGCAGCTGTGCCACCCCCCAGCTGCCCCTGGTGTCCCCCATCTTGCCTGGCTTCTGGATGGAATGGTGGGACCAGCCCTGGCAGGTGAGGTTCTGCCTGGCAGTCCACAGGGGGGCCACCCCACTCCCTGCCACATGGGTCCTTGACATACATATGCTTTGCAACAAGTCCTTGCCATTTTCTGTGTATATTCTGCATATTAAAAATATATGAAATTATATAGTAGTAGTATTTTAAAAGTACAAAATTATATAGTGGGCTGAGGTAAATAGAACATGACCTTCTAATACATGCTGATTGCCTTTCTCACCATGCCTTCACATAGTTACATGTTAGAACTGCCTCAGGGAAGAGGAATTTTCAAAAACGACCACGAGAAGCCCCCATAGGCCTTCAACAATCTGACAAAATAGGATGCCATGTTGCATGGCACTTGCTTATTCCACAAAAGAGCTGGTGAGAGAACAAGCAGCCAGCAAGGGATGCTGGTTCTGTTGCTTAGTGCACTGCTGGTAGGCAGGAAGCAGGAGCCCATACGGGGCTGGATTTGTGGTTCCAAAACAGCTTGCTCTGCTGCTGACTGACAGCCTACATGATGTCTCTGGGGCTGGCTGTTGCCCAGGGTTTGAGAAATCATGAGTCAGATTTACATCCAGAATGACTCTGTTCTTAATCTGTTCTTTGTTTTAGAAAGCAATTTTAGATCCACAAATTTTAAACTATAGAGCATGTCTAGATTTTAAATAAAACCTTATGGAAGATTAAAAAAAAAAAAAAAAAGATAGCACTACTGGATTTGCATAAGATAATAGATTCAAATAAGTTATCCTACAGAGATCTCACCAGACTGTTTGCTTTACATGAACTACATCATGTTTGAGCACAGCAGTGTGGAACCAAATCTAGTTGCTTGAAAGATAACTTTTCTCCCTGTGCTACTCTTCTAAGTCAAACTCCACAGAGGTTCACACATTTGAGCTCTGCAAATGAAGTATGAGGAAGCAGCTGGCAGGGCATTCATTATCTGTGAGGGATCTCCAGTTTTGGAAAGCTCTATCCACTGTCTCCTGCTCCATCCACTACTGTCCACCAGAGCCTGGAATTGCTTACCTTTGGGAATAGAACAAAGTCTGTAATTTTTTTTTCTTTGTTAATACTATTAGAAGGTTTGGTTTGAATAGGTCTGTTTACAGGTTGTTCTTTTACTCATGCCTGGTTTTTAAATTCCACAGCTGAGATCCAGGGCAGGAAGCTGTATTTTCAAGCAATAAATGTAATTAATTGCCACAGTTCTGGTAATGCTTGAATTTAAGGTTGTTTTTTGTTGGCTTGTTTGGTGTTTTGTTTTTCATTCACACTGAACAAAGAAGTTGTGGTGGCTATTGCATCAATGAATTTTTTTTCCCAATTTGTATAATTTTACAAAATATTACCCAATTTCCAACCTAACTTAAAGTCCTCTTGTTCCCACTTCCCCTTCCTCCCTTCCTTTCTTTCTTTTAATCAGAGTACAAGCTTACACAAAACTTCAGCAAAAGACAGTACAAGGCTATGCAGCATGTATGCAAAATGCAGAATTCACTATGACACACAGTCACTGAAGAAGTTCCATGGTGCATTTAAAAGCTGATTGGATACTTTTAGTAATACAGCAGAACTAAATCAGGCTGTGCTGTCTGTACCAGTTACATATGCATATATATATATATATATGTATATATATGTACATATCAGTGTGTGTGTATATGCATTTATAAAAGGAGGACACAATTTCCCAAGGCTGTGGTTCTTCAGATTTCATAATTACTTTTACCTAAAATAATTAAATTTTAGGGTGAGTAATTAACATTCATTCCTCTGGGCTGATGCTGATGGCCTCTGAGGAAATGTGAGGATTTATTTTGCTATGTATAGCAGTAAGTAACTGGCAGCATGATACTGGGTCATTGAATGTAGGACTTTTCTGGGGGTAGGGGAATTGATTTTTACCACGGTATTAAGTGTTTTTTTTTCAAAGTATTTAGAATTTTCGTTATCTGTTTTGCTTACCATTGCACATGTGTTCTGAGTATTTTATTAAATGTCTTTAACCAAATGTTTATTTTGAAAATGAAATAAAAATTCAGGTTCTCATGTTTGCCCCTCAACACTTGCAGTTCTTACTATTCTGTAAGCTCCACACATATTGTCTTACATTCTCTGGAACTCATCCCATATATACAACTTGCACTTTGGACATGGTCCTGCTTCCAGAAGTTATAAACTGGCTATGCTAGCTTTACAGTTTTCACAAAAAAAAAAAAAAAATACCTATAACCTTTCTGTGGCAAAACCTTGTGGTGATGGCATAGCAGAAATGTCAACAGTTTTCTGGGCCCACCCAGCGAGAACACAACTTTTAAAGTTTCTCCTTCATCTGCAGTTCTGAATTATTTGGGTTACATGGGCACATCTTATTTGGTGGTTAAGAAGATGTAGTCATATAACTCCCCTAGAAAAAATATCCAATCATGCAAATTACAATACAGAAAAGCAAATATCCTTGACAGTACTTGCTTTTAGTAGTTATGCAGCGTGTTTCTGAAGCTAGAAGGAAAATACATTTGTCTCCTTGGACTACTGCTCATCTTGTGAAGTGAAAGAGTCATGTATGTTCTACAGAAAGTGTAGGTTAGAAAAAGGCATGCACTAGAATGATTTCTTCTGACCATCCTAATTAAATCAGGAAGAATGACTGTGTGCCTAGTTTAATTGTTACAGTATTTATTTTGAAAACAATCTTCGTTGTTATTTTCACATAGCACTATGGAAACAACCTTCAAAATATAACTATGTATCTTCAAAGTATCTTCGAATTCCAATAAATGGCTTTTGCCTATGTGTTCGTTAGAAAGCCTGGGGAGAAGAAAGTCATTGGCACATCGCAGGAATGGCAAGATAGATACATTCACCTGTGTGAAGAAAAGAAAGCATTGTCTGAAGGAATCAAACCTTTTGGTCCATATATGTGCTTACTATCTGCATCTGGGCTAGGGAGAGAAAAAGCTTTTCTGAAATGCATTAATCTTTCTAAACAGATCTCATCAAGGTCTCAAGTCAACTTTTAAAGTACAGCTAGAACCTCCTGGATGCATCCTCCTTGACACTTCTCTTGTTTTGGAGCGATGTATTCTGCACACATTTTTTATTTTTTTTTTTTTAATCTTTCTTTTTTCCTATCGTATCTTTCTTTTCCTGAAAATACCATAAAGTTCTATGTTTAGGCTAAAACTTTGCAGGTGGGCTCACGACCACGTTTCTGTTCCTGATCTTGCTAAATGCAATTTCCCATTGCGGGCCAGACTCACCAGCAGCTTAAACTGATAGAAAAAAACCTTCCTCCTCCTCACCCGAATCTTTTGTTTTTTCTAGACTTGATTACCAAATTAACATCTCTCATGTCACCTGAGGTAAATATGTGTGAATCACTTTCATCTTTAACAAATACAAAAAATGACTTTGAGTAAAGCAAGGCACCTAAACATCAAACTTCTCATAGAACAGCAAGATATATTTTTAAGTTCTTCAGTTGTAAACTGAGAAACTGAACGGGGAATCTCATGACCACAGATTGTATCCCCAGGTGGATATATTTACTGTTAGTCCCTGAGCCACACCTGAATCACTCCATGTATCTTACAGTTACCAAATTTCTCCTCAACAGCAGACAATATCTGAGTAATGTATCAGCATTAATCTGGAATTAAATGCCTCAATGCACAGCCTGAATGCAGTGCAGTCATTCTGAGGAAGATGAAGTTATTTACCACCATCAGCTGCAGCACAGGCATGAGACTGTTCCAGACTACATCAGCATTTTTTAGACTCTCACAAAGAAGGAAACCTTCATTACTGCATTATTTTTATTAATATGCCTTTGAAGTTATTTTTATAGTAATAGCTGGCCACAGAATTACCTGACAACAGCACAGTGAGAGTAAATTCTGCTGAAGGGTAAATATATTTTATAGCTATTATTGTTTTAATTAACTGTGCAGAATGACACGTAAGTAGAATGCTTTGTAAGACTTAGCAGCTGCATTTTTCAAAATATTGTGAGTAATTCTCTGATGTGCAAATTGCTATCTTTTTCTTCTCAGCTTCAGGCTTGAGAAGCAGTTGAACATTTGTTGAAACAATTTTCTACCCGTATTCCTGAATTATCAAATGATGCTTTTATCATTTTGTACTGTTCTTGGGTTTTTTTCCCCACAATGTTAATAATTTAAAAGGATTTCAGAAAATAATCAAATTAAGTAATTAACCTGATCAGTAGGAACACATAGCTATTCAAATTATCTGTTTTTTAATTATGCTCCTTTACTTCTTAAAGCTGTATTTCAGAATTATTTTGAAGTCTTCCTTATGCTTGCCTCTGTAATTCAACATAACCCACTGTTATCAGCAGAGGCTTCCATTACACTCTTTGTGACTCCACTGGGACTTATCACTTCCTCAAGGGGCTGCACTCACAGAGCTGCCTTCACCACCGGAGCAGGGATGGGCAGCACAGTCTCAGGGTGAAGGCACGAGAGTGGAGGGCCAGGGGCCCTCTTTCTAATCTCAGCTCTGTGACTGACCAGCTGTGTGACCTTGGACAAGATACTCCTGTATCTCTATTTCCCCATTTACACTTTGCCTGCCTCAATTATTTAGACTGTAAGCCATGTGTGACAAGGAGTGTTTGCAGCTGTGGCACTGCGTGGCCCGATGGATCTGGTCTCGGCTGAGGACTCAAGGTATTGCTATGAGCCAGACAAAATCCAGTGTGTCATGGGAAATTAGCTAATAAATGGCACGTTTTGTAGCTAGAGAAAAATTAGGGATGTCCAGATACATCTATTTTTACTATGTTCATTTGACTGGTGAACATGATATTTGTGAGAGTTTTTCTGCTGGGCTGAGATCATTACTGATTAGCTTGTGTGAGCTGTGAGGGTTGTACTGGCATAACATAAGAGAAAGAACTCCCTGTCAGCTTCACACTCCCTTTGTGTAAGAAGGCAGGAATCTAAACATTTTCCCTTGCCAAAATAGCATGCCCCCATTTCCAGTGGGATTTTATCTAGTGTACCAAAGCAAATATTTGGTAGGATATGTGTGACAAGTCTACCTAGGAAAAAAAAAGCCGGTATAAAATCTAATTCACTAGCAGGAACAAAATACCTCAATACCCCTCCAAAACCTTTTTTTCTCTTACTGCCACAGGAATTAATATCTGCTTACACTCAGTAACATTCTGCAGAGTAACATTCTACTAGTTTCATGCTGTCATGGGTGAATATAAACGTTTATTTTATGTCTTTGACCCTAATTCGTTAACTCTGTGTGTTTTCCAGCCAGCAAGGCTAGCTTCACTGTAGAGGTGCCATGCACAAATGATCTTCACAGTTGGATAGAAAAAGGAGATTGAATTATGATCCTGCAAAATAAAGTGGTGATACATTGATTGTTCTATAGATAGTTTGACTATGGTGCACTGCAATGGAATTGAGAAGCATTGGAAATTCAAACAGGCAGTAAATTGCCTTGACCAAAACTTAACGGTTTACTTGCTGCAATATATAGCCAATAAGTGATGCAACAGGTACACAGTGCCAGGTGGCACATCTTTTCTGAAGGCTGCTAAGACACAGCAATTAACAAGGAATCAGTTAAATGGTTTCCTTGAAAGGTAATTTCACTGTTTCTGCTGTGCACTGTTTGTTTGCATGGGGCATTCTCTGCTTCCCCATAGTTAAGCTAGAGGCTGATTCTTAAAGATTTCATTGCATTTGCTGATAAAAGTGTTGGGAAATGGCACGCATTTCGCTTTAGGCATTTACTGAAAACAACCAAATATTAAGTTTGTACAAAACATCACGTGGTTTTTTTGCATGTGGTACTCGGAAACCTTGAGAACACTGTTCCTAAAAGTATTTTCCTATACTCTCTTATCTGAGATGTCTTGTTTTAAAGCAGGCCAAAACTGATAATATTAAAAAGTGCAAGCTAACTAGGGCACTCTACAGTCTGCAATAGAAGGCTATTCTCAAAGAAAACTTCAGCTAGGAACTTGATAAATACAGGCAAGAAATTATTTATGTTCTCCCTACAAAAGTTGCTTTTCAGTAGCCATTTTGAAAGCTGCATTCATACATCTTGCCCTAATGATAAGGTTAGTTGCTTGGTTTGCAGCTCAGGTCCTGCATGGAGTCATAAGAAGAAAAAGAGATGTTGAAAGAATCCCTGGAGTAATGGAAGGGCATCAATAATCCTCTTATCCTAGGGAAGCATAACTGGCAGGAAAAAATGTAACATTTGAAGGTACTGTCTGGACAGAAAACAAAATCCTTAGGTTATCAGGGAGGAATCTGAGACTGCTGGCAAGCCAAGGTTGTAGCAAAAGCCCTGCATTTTATTTTGTGGATCTGGTATGCTTATCATCAGCATTAAGAAAAAAAATCTCAAAAGTGGCAGGCGGTCACAGGAGCCTCCCTGAGGAGCCAGACATGTGCCTGTCTGCTAGGAAGCCCACAGCTGTGATGGGTTCTTACGACATGCATCTCTGTTCATGAGGACAGGAACCAAGCCTAGCTCCAGCTGATGTAGCTTCTGAGCACCAGGGGAAAAAGCATTGGTATAACTTTAAACCTCAGACAAACTTGAATTAGAATAGTGGAGAAAATTCTCATCAACATATTCTTCAGTGTCAAGTCAGAAGTTTGACTTCTACAGGAGCAGTGGCAGACTTCGCAGGAAATAGTAAAGATAATTGCATTAAGAGTGACTCATATTTAGATCTGGAGGTATCTGACTACTTATGCTTGATTTAGTGTGACTTCACCAGCTACTTGGAGTGATTTGATCTGCTCCTAAGAGAGAATATAAAAACAAAGACAAGGGACCAGCTGTGGGAGATCACCATACAACCTCGGCATTGCCATCAGGTTTGTTTTTAATTTTTATCATCTGTAAACTTTTCACATCTGAAAAGTTCTTATATTGGAAGACTACACATTAAGTAATTCGTATGTGATACAGTTATAGGTTTTCTTCTTGCTGCTAATACCAATGAAGTGCATTTGTTGAGTACATTTGAGTGCATTTGTTGTTTTCCATTGAAAACATTTATCTGTGGTTCCTTCAGAAGATAACTGTAAGGTGTATCATAAACTTCTGTAAGCTAAGAATGGATCTGAACACAACCCTAACAGCATGATTTTAAGTCACTTAAATTAATCTGATGCAAATCAGAGCTACTGAAGGTAAACTGGTATAACCTGAGTAAAGACCAATGAACCTATGTCCAAACCAAGACATGTTTATTTAAATAAATCAGTTAGCAGTGTATGCTAACGTCATGTACCTACAGACAGGGTTTTCCCAATTTTATTAATCGCACCAATGGGACAAGAAATTGGTCTAGAGTGTGTCAAGTTGACTAAGTATGCATGGATTTATAAATAGATGTGGCATTTACCTTAATGCTGCATGATATTGCTGTTTTAAAACGCATCACATTGTAACAGAAGAAGTAAACATGTAAAATGGATGAAAAACCAGTAACTGAATTCAATAAATAACTATTGGTAGGAATGGATCATGAGGTGGGTCTGTTTCCAGTAGAGTTCAATGGGGGCAAGTCCTGCCACTGCCCAGTATTTTATTTTCAGCAAGGTGGACAGAAAGACAGTAACTAACAGCTAGTGAGTACTAGCTGTATCCTAACAATAAGGATAGAGCAGTTGTGCAATGAAGATTAACTGGAGTGTGTTAGTTTTGTTGCAATAGAATGTATTAATATAATAAAAAATTAACCAGTATGTTTCAACATACATTTCTAGTATGTAGGAATTTTGTAATGCTTAAAGCCTCCAAGGATGAATGTTCTTCTATAAGCTGTCTTTCCATCAAACAGGCATTAAGTGTACTTCGTACACATTACATGAGTGAGAAATAAGATGCAAATCCACAAGACCAGTCCTTGCTGCTGTTGGTTTTCATTGATCTGTTTGTAACCAGCAAAATTTTGCACACTGACCAGACCTGATAGGAGCAGTTGCCTGTATTACCTGTGTGCTTAGGCATAGTGCTGCTGCGGGGCACCATGCAAAAAAATGCACCTTTTTTTTTTTTTTAATTGTTTTTTTGTTTGGTTTTGTTTGGGGTTTTTTTTCTTTTTTTCCTTTTTTGCTCTTTTTCTTTTTCCTTTTTTCTTTTTTTTCCTTTTCTTTTTTTTTCCTTTTCTTTTTTCCTTTTTCTTTTTTCTCTTTTTTCTTTCTTTTTTCTTTTTCCCTTTTTTTCTCTTTTTCATTTTTTTCCTTTTTCTTTTTTTTTCTTTTTTTCTTTCTTTTCATATTTTCTTTCTTTTCTTTTTCCTTCTTTTTCCTTCTTTTTCTTTTTTTTTTTCTTTCTTTTTCTTCCTGGGAGTTTTACTGATGCAGTTCCCAGTGTGGATGCTGTTATGCTGGGTGCTTTTATGTGGGAGCAGTCTTTCCTATTTAGAAAGCTCAAGCCTTTGAACCGGCAAACTGCGTCGATGTGAATGGGGTTCCAGCAGCACTTAAAGGATTCCAGCGCAGCTGTTGCCGTGCTTTCATTTAGGCAACATGCATGCTTCTTAGCCTGCTGAAAATAGATGCCTTGAACTTTCAAGGCAGAAAGTGAAAAGATGACCTGGGCACACAGTCATACCATTTAAAATACCCTCGGTTGTGTGGTACAATGTAAAGTAATGCTGAGACTAGACTGCCTAATCTGAGCTATTGGACAGCATTTAAATGTGTGAAGCAGAGAGAAAACATCTAATAATATGCCAGTAAACCAGCTTTGATTTAACATGCCTGTTTTGCCTTGTTTTTGGAGTGGAGACATGTACAGAAGCATTTGAAAACTCAGTAGAAAAATTTTTACTTTCAAATTATAGATGCTAACACAATTACAGGTTGTGAGCTTGTTTTAGGTACATTTTAAAATTTTTATACCCTGCATTAAGCACCAATAAGAAATTGCAAAATAGTAAAGCTTAATTTTCCACATATTTCTTATGATTAATATAAAAAGTCCGTGTGGCAGAAACGAATTACAGACCAATAGCACCACTTCCCCTGTAATCTTTATCCTTTTCCTGACTAAGTGCTATCTGCTAATACAAATCCCCAAGATCCTGACCTCTCCTTTTTACTTTCCTTCCCCGCAAGCACGGTAGAGGAAATGATTCCTGTCACGTAGCCAAAGGGGGCATATTTACACGGCTTCACATGATGTGACAAGGAAATCCTGTTGCAGAGAATTCAGAAGGAAAACAAGTAGGTTGCCTGTTGTGCCCCTCTTTTCTGGAAGTCCTGCCTCCTCTCTTCTACAGGTTTGCTTCCTGAACTGCCACTGCTGTGAATTTATCAGTACAGATCTCTTTGTTTCACGATTTTCTTTCTCCGTTTGTGAAAGTGGATGTTTCCAGGCCATTATTCTTCTTCCTGATATCTTGCCTTTTTCTTAAGTGATTATGCTGTCGGCTATAGAGCTTTGCTTTGTGGATTCTCTTGTAGTAAGTTGTTTTTGGTTTTTGTTTTTTTTTTCCCCCTCCACTGATCACCTTTAAGCTCTGCACCAAAGTAAGGAATCGCTGTAAGTGCTTTAATTTGTTTTCTTCTGAGCCTGTGGGGGTGGGGGTGGGAGGAAACATCCACTGAAGCCAGAATGCTATTATAATTTAAAATCCTGAAGCATTCAAATATCTTTGGCTGTAGCCTAGAGGAAACTAAACATAGAAGGGCTTAATGTTTGTTTTTAAATGCATTTAGTACATTTGTAGTACTGTGGTTAGTATTTTCTGGATTATGTCATAAACAATATATGAAAACTTGGTGTGAGAGCTTTCCTTCACACACTAACTCAGTACCTACAAGGCTGATGTCCCTTCCCTGCTGGCTCTCGGATCTGTAATCAGTTATCAGCAAAATGCATCAGCTGACTAGAAAGGAAACTTTAGCAAATGTAGGACCCCCTGTACAATCAACATGGAACCTATGAGAGAAAGCAAGTCTATTAAATTCTCATTACAGTGAAAGCCTCAGAGTGGTTGTGAAGAAAACACAACGCCTGTGAGTGTCATTCTGCAGGTTCAAACAGGCAACACTCTTCTTCAAGGGCTACCTGCTCCTTCAGCTCTCTGTCAGATCAGGTGTGTTTAGATCTGAAAGGGATCAGAGACCACAAGGTTAAATACAGGATCACTTTTCAGCTGTAGCATTTGGTCTCATCCACAATGCTGTACATTAAGAGCTTTAAGATCTGGGAATATTTAGGTCTAGATCCTACTACATGCCTCAGAACAATTTCTACTTCTGTGCAATGGACAAAATATCTCCTCCTTCAGAGAGCTGTTTATCTAAACAGAAAGATTTTATGATTTATTCTAAACCTGTAATTCTACATATATGTTTTGGTCTGTGTCTCCTATTTGTGCAGTATTTCAGAATGACATAAAAAGAACACAGCAGGCCTCTAGTGATTGAATAAAATGTATCAATATCAAATGATGATGCTGTGTTCTGCCTTTTGCCAGTTTTAGGATACAGAGTGTGAGATCCAATTTTCCTAGTCTGGCATCTCCAGTGTGGCAGGAATTTAGGAACACAAGAGCTAATGGTCAAAGACTTGTGATACCAGCCAAGGAGATTGGACAATCTCAGATTGCTTAATTTTTAAGTGTTCTTCTACTTTCCAGTAATACTGGAGTTTATCCAATGCCAAAAGTACTTTTGACCTGACTGAGGGAGTTTGAACTGAAAACTTGACATCTTAACGTTAGAGCTACCAGAAAGATAGATACTGTTGGGGAATTACCAAGTCTGAGTTCCGTAGTACAAACCCTGTAGAACAGAAGCTTGTAGAATATGGCAAACATTTCATGAGAAAAAGCAATTTTTCTCCTTAAAAATAACAAAAATATTAATGGCTTCCCATTCTATAGTACAGCTCCTTTCCCCCCTCTTCCTCAGAGTGGAATTTGAAAAGAGGTAGAAGGAGTAAGATTCAAAAGGGAAAGGCAATAAATATTAAATGTATAAACATTCTGGAGATTTTTCTTATTTTATTGAAGAACCCTGAAAAATGCAACAAATTCAAACTTTCTGCTGCAATTTTTTGTTTCATTAACAGAACTATCTCAGAAGGTATATGAAGCTTAGAGATGAGACAAAAAAGGCAAGAGCTTCCATTCTAGTTTTGCCTTACAATTTTAAAGGAAAAAAACCATCCAGCATAATTATGAACTGCCAAGTTGTCAAAGATGATAAGATCAGGGGTTTTTTCCCCTCACAATTTACTTTCAACAAATACGTAGGGAACAGTGAACATCATGCAAAGACTTGACTTGAATAAGAGGCCAGCACTATGAGAGGGTGGACTAACACTGCTTGTAAATACAGGTTCACAGGATCTTGATCATATGGTCTGCGATTTTAGATGTTCTCCACACACCAGTTGGACCTGGGTTCTGTGGCTGCCCACCTCTGGGCATTGCCCATGTGGCAACCTGCCCCACACACAGCCCTCAGCTGCCTGCTCTGGTGGATGGGCTGCAACACCTACATGCAGTGGGATGAGAGCTGGCAGCATATGCTGATGGTGTTTTAAAGCTACATAGGTTTGTCTTTTACAGATTTGCTTAGTTAAGCTATGAGAAACACATTTTCTACATGTTTGGCTGCTACTTTATGAGGCCATCAATTTTTAAGAGAGTTTTATGAAGTCTTGATCTTGGCAAACACAGTTATTAGGTAACTTCTACCTACTTTTAAAAAAACAAATAACTACAAAGAAAGTAATAGAAATGGGAATAATAAAAAGATTTTGTGTGTGCGAGGGGAAGATTTATGTTCAGTTTTGCTAACAGGAAGAGTGGAAACTGTAGATCTCTAATATGAATAATTGTCCCTTGCTCGTCATAAAGTTTAATTTTCAAGTAGTTCAGCCTTGGACTACCAGAAACAATTTCTGGTTCCACTTCAGATAATGTCGGTGAGACAGCTGTAGATTTAAGGGTCAGTAAAGAATTCTTATTCACAGAATTATGCACTTACTTTTAATCACATACTTAATTCTCATCGAAGTTAATGGGGTTTCAAAAAGCCCTTTTTCTTTCAATGAAGCTTTAAAGTTTTCTTCGGCTGCGCAGTTCCTTGAATATTTTTCTTGATTGGGTACTTTCCCATGTTCCTGCTTTGCAGGATCAGCCTCCAGGTCGTTCCCAGCCTCCCAGGTACTGACTGGCAACAGGGAGAAACAGGTTCTCCACAGGGAGCAGGGTAAAGCTCTGCTGCCTCACTTAACTCCGAGATGGGAGAGACAGCTACAGGCACCACAGGGGGTACTGTGCACCTGTATGGAAGAAGGTCTGGAGCCTCCCTGGCACATCAGTTTCTTAATCACTGTTCAGGCAGCACAGGCAACAAGTACTGCACCTTGTTTTCCCTGCTGCAGATAAAATTCAAGTTCTTTCCCCCTTGCTTTTTTACAGGTTTGGACCAAAGAATGATGATTTCCATTACTATTTTTCTGCTCTAAATGACTTTCACATAGAAGTCTTGGTTAGGAACTGGTGGATGGTTTTCAGTCATTTGTCCTCAACATCCTCTTGGCTCTGGTGTGTTTTCTGCCTTGTAGGGAAATTTTCCATTTTGTACATTCATCTAAACGTCCTGAAAAGCACACAAGAGAGTAAAAACTTCATATTACATTCTAGAAGGTTTTATGAGGAATTGTAATGATGATTACTGTTTACTGTTTTATATAAGGGAGAAGCTCAGTTCAGGAACAAAGAAAACAACCTCTTCAGTGTAACCGGTCAAATGACATTCCAGGAGCATTAACGTCACTGGGGGTCCCTAGTGACTGAAACTTCAAAATGTTTGACTTGTCTCTGTTTATTTAGTGACAGAAGATGTGGAATGCTTCTGCCAAATTATTTGGAAGAGACTTAATGGTAAGTAATAAGAGTTTTCTCCCTGCTTTTCTATTCCTTGTGAAGTTCATCAGTAGAACATACATTAATGTGTGGTGTGATGCTAGCTACAGAATACAAAGAATAAATGACTCTATAGTGAAAATATCAGACTATGTATCTGAAGAGCCCAAGGTGGAGAGCTATGAGGCAGCCAAGGGGAAACATGGGAAAATGGATTTTATCTACTTCAATGTGGAGCAGCAAAGAAATTATTTATTTATTGCTACCTATCAAGTAGGCAAGTTTATGTAAGTTTTTATTTACCAAACAACCAGTTTGTCTTTTTTTTTTTTTTTTTAATGATCACTACATCACTTGAAGAACAGAACATAGTTTAATTTTATATTTTTTTTTTCTACCAGGTAGAAACATCCTAATTGAATGTTTTTTAATTTGGAACAGAAGAAAGATAACAAACCTTTAATTTTTATATTGCTTAAACCTTGAAAAGAACCATAGCTGTAGTTTATCTTAACTTATTGAAAGACTCCAAGAGCTAATAGTTATGCCATATTTAAGTTTAAAAAGTCATACAGGGATCGATCTGACACTGTGTACATTGCCCAAAGTAGTTTTGCCAAGCAGTGCTGCTATTTTATTTAGAAATTAAAAGAAAATAGCTCTGTAATTCAAAGTTTTGTCAATTCTTTGAATGTAGTATCTCTCAATAAATCTAAATTGCTTAATGAATGTTGTTAAATATCATACATGTCTCATGTCTGTCCAGGCACAAGCATCCTGGCCTGTCCTATGTTCATTATTCTGCATTACATGTCCAGCTGGACTCACAGTGTTGTTGTGGCTACTAGATATTCCTGTCAGTGTGGTTCACAAATGTCCTTTTATCACACAGAAATACTTTTCTGCTCAGAGGTCAGTCCATAACTGAATGTGCTACCTACAGAACTGGCTTTGCTTGACCTCTTCTGGTGCCTTTCCTTGGCACTTGTAAAAGAAATTTGGGGTCTTGGAGAGTTTGCTCTTCCTGAGTTTTCTTTAAGACCTACCTGCATTTCCATGTGGTGAGTGCTTGCTTTTCAAACCTAGCCATTCCCTTGAAGCCCAAGAACCAGAGAGCCCTGTGGCATCCCTCTCTTACATCCCAGAGGACCTCACCTGGTACCACTCTGAAAAGTATTCCCAGCGAGAGCTGACCAGTGCCAGGACCATGACTGTGAAGACCTCCCTTGGGTTTACACGCAGGGTAAAGGTGGGATGACTGGGGCTTGGAGCAGGAGTTCTCTCCTTGGAGTAGCCAGGAGACCATTGCTGTGCAGTTTCTAGCAAGAGCCAAACCTTGTTGTTATTCAGTTCTCAAGATTATTTAGTTCTTTTCTTCCTCAAAGGCTGAGGTGAAGAATACATCCCCAACACTGCAAAGTGGAGCTTCCCTGTAGGCTCCAGGCCCCAAGGTGGTGCAAAAGTCCTGTCAGATAGTTTTGACAAAAGCCTGTTTGCTGAGCAACTCCAGCACAGCCTGAAGGGGGTCATTTAACAAAAAATAGAGCGAGTTTTAGGCTTAACACATTTCTGGGTTTGGCCCTCTGAAGAAAGCTCCTTCTGTTGCAGAAAAAGCTGTGCTCCTTCACTCCAGCCCCCCCGATCAGCCCCCATGAAACATGGGGGAGCTCTGCCCAGGCATTGCTCTCCCTCAGCTGCCTCCAGCAGCACTGTGGAGTCCCCTGGGATAACTGGGATCTGTCACCTTTCCTGTAGAGCCTTCTGGGACCACCCTGTTTTCTCCTCTGGTCCAGCCAGTGCTTTAAATCCTCAGTTACATGGAGCATTTTGAGGGATGCCATCCTTAAGGCTTCTTGCCAGAGCAAGTTTCAACAGTGTGTATGATCCAAAGCACGCTCCCCCACATGCCCTGTGTTCTTCACATAACCTCTGTATGTGCTTGCTCTCCAACACAAGACTGGTTGCCTGAGAGGACAGCCTCACTTCCATAAATCAGAGAATCACACAGAATCACAGAATATTAGGGGTTGGAAGGGATCTTGAGAGATCATCAAGTCCAACCCCTCTTCCAGAACAGGATCACCTAAAGTAGGTCACACAGTGCCAGTGTAATGGTCATGCTCAGAAGAAGAGGACTTTTTTCCATGACTAAGTGTCCTGGTTTGGGCGTTAAACCGTGACACTAAGACCCTTGCCAAAGCCAGGGGAGGAAAAGAAGGATGGTGAGGGTGAAAACAGAACATTCAGTTGTAGGTGGCACTTACACTGGTGGCAGTGGATTGAGACAGAATCGTAGGCTCAACACAACATTTTGTATCCAAATAAAACCCATGAATTGTTATAGCTGCCTCTGTCTGAGTATTCATGCATCTGGGCTCCATGCAGGGCTGCTGTCTGCTTAAGGTTGCCAGCTGGCTAGAATACTCTCCGATGACTTTTAGTTTCTTTTGGACTGGAGATGGAGGAACAGGAAAACAAGGAGCTGCCCTGGAACAAAATTGTCGTCAGAAGCACACACTTTGTGGGATGCCAGCCAGTGAGGTATGATATTGTTGCCTTGAGCTTTTCCACTGAAGCTGGCTGCCAGGGAGATTTTGTCAGCTGACAATCACCAGAAATGGAGAAGAGCTCAGGATGGGGAAGAGAGGGCAGATGCTGTACATCTGAGGCAAGGAGCAGGGCAGCAACCACACTGCCCAGGAAGTTCTCTGCTTGGACAGTGCAGGGAAGGCACCTTCTGACTGTGCCATAGACTATCCCTGGGGAGAAGAGTGTGTTGGCTTAGCTCTGGTGAGCAAGACATCTCTGTAGAGCTGTTCTCCTGCACATGGCAGGGAAATGGGACCCTCTGCTGTCACACAGAGAATAAAGAGATGCTCAGAGGCTCAGCAAGTGTGAGAGCAGCAGCAGTGCTGGAGTGCAGACCTAGGCTGGTCAGGCTTCTGTCACCCCTTAAGGGTTGTGCAAAACACCTCAGAAGGTGGAGGACTAGGTACCCCCAATGTTGGTTTTTTTTTTTATAATCATGCTAGAATGCCCTTCTTCTGACTGCAGGTGTCTAGGTGCCTCAGAAGCTGCAGATGTTAACTGTGAAAGCACTGGGACAGCCAGCCTAGGAGATCATATCAACCTTGTCATCTCATTTCTCCTGTGCTTACATACCTGCTTGTATGATCTTTTCCATCTTTTACTTTGACTGCCATACATATCCTGGTTTAGTAGCAGACCAAACATCTAAAATACAGCAACTAGGTTGCTACCATGTGAGAGAAAAGATTAAAATTTTTTTTAAGAGCAGGGAAAAGAATTGGAAGTAGCAGTCCCCGAAGACAAGAGGACTTTACCAATGTAGTCTATATCTACCCAGAGATTTGTACTGCTCAATGAAGTCATAGACAATCATAGTTCAGTCAGTGGCAAAGACAGACTGTCGATGACCTTAATTTGTTTAAAGTAGTAAGGTGAATTGTGGGGTGCAGGAAGATTTCACAAGGCTGAGCAACCTGGTGGCAAAATGGGAGATGAAATTCAGTGTATTCAGTTAAGGAGGAAAATTCCTTCCCCTGCGAGACACAGATCTAACTTCTCAACCAAAGGAAGTAGATTTTAAAAGGGGTGCTGGAGCAGTACATAGAAGAGATGCTAAATGCATTAAAGCTATATCTAGCCCTGAAAGTCTCCAAGTTGGAAATAATTGATGGGTAGAAGAGCATTAGGGGTATGCATTGCACCTGCTTGTCCTATTCTTACTCTTCCCTGAGCAATCTTTATGATTACTTTTAGCAAGAGCACAATGGTCTAGATGGACTGTTTCTACAGCAAGCATTACACAAAATAAACCTTAAACATGGGTAGCATAGTGCTAGCTGTTGCTTCCTGTCTTCCTGATTGCCTTCTTTCCTCCCCTCCTTAATGCAAGATTGTGTAAAAATGCTGAAAGTAAAACAGACCTTTAAATTTTTCAGCAGCTGCTGTTTGGATGGGGCAGGAAAAAATCTGAAAGAAGGTGTTTCCAAACAGAAACTTAATTTCTTGTGATGCTCCCTTAGTATCCATCGGATGGAGGACATGGGCAACAGGGGACAGGGTTACAGTCACTGAAACACATAAGGCAACCAAGGCAGAAAACAATTGTTCTTGATATTGAGATGATTTAGGATTTTTTTTTATACAATGGCCAACATTGTATAAAACATTGTGGTAGTCTGAGGGTATAGATGCAGTAATTTTTGAAAAAGAAATAGTATCTTTTGTTAGGCTGACTGATACAGCAGCAAACCCCATTAGGCAGTGCTGGAGAGAAGGAATTTTGGCCGTGGTCACACAAGTCTTCCTCTGGGCTCTGATAGAGGGACACACAGGCCTTTCTTTACTCTGAATCAGGAGTTTTTCCTGAGATAGGAAGAAGGGCTTCTGTGCCTGGAAACTTGCTTGTTTTCTGCTACTCTAATACAGGAAATTATGCTTCACTTAACTTCCTTGTGTCTGTTAGGAATCTCATAGGTGAGATCCCAGGAGACTGCATGCAAGAGATTTCAGCATTGTTTTTAGATGCTGCAAGGCTATTTATTTTTTTTCTGCAAATATCTGTGTATAGTTTATCTTGGGTCTTGGCAACAGAGACTTTGTAAAAATAAAGAATAGGAAACCTAAGCTAAGAAACTGCTGGCAAAAATATTGGTATGTTCACTTGCCAGTTATAGAGAGATTATTGAGGCTTCCCTTGAGTCAGAGACTGGACAGCTTGGGCTGAGGGCAGCCCCTTGGCCTGACCAGGCTTCCTCTGCACTGCTGGCTGTCTTGGGAAATGGGAGATGGTGTAAAAGGTGGGCAAAGGACCCACAGCTTGTCTTGTCTTCAGTGGTTTGAAATCTACTCTTCATGCAATATCAGTGCCACCAGGATGGTCCCACCATTTGCAAAACCATTTTGCAAACTGGGAGATGTGGCAGGGAGGAATTAAGGTATTTGCTCACCCTGATGTAGAAAAGGCAAGTCACAGCTCACAACAGCTCCAATGTCCTCAGTTATGCCCAAGGCCAAATATTATAAAAGATCTGTATTTTTGGCTGTCCTGTGGTGTGTCTGATTGTCTTGATCATACTGTATGATCACTTGGCCTCACTGCAACTTCACAGAGCTGTGCTCACAGCCATCATGCTGCCAGGGACAGCAGCTTTGACTGCCTGCATCTCTGTTTCCCACTAAATCACTTTGATGTGGATCCCCAACATCTTGAGTGAGCTATCTAATAAGTCACCTGCTGTGTAAAAGCTGGGTACAGTTCCTCCTCCCACTGTATT
Source organism: Heliangelus exortis (assembly GCF_036169615.1). NCBI lineage: Eukaryota > Metazoa > Chordata > Aves > Apodiformes > Trochilidae > Heliangelus > Heliangelus exortis. The sequence continues at coordinate 62,850,252 of NC_092424.1, forward strand.
TTTAAATGAAGATGACCATGGTGTCTGCTTTAGTCAAGTCTTCAGGGACACAATTTGTCTCATCTCATAATAGGGCTTAGAAGGAATATAAGAGCTAAAATTTACCTAGGTTACAAAAAAGAAAAAAAAAAACCTAGGGAATTTTGCAGTTGAATCAAACTTTAATTTAGCCCTGACCCAGGGTCTTGTTTCATCTAACATTGGTCAACTAAGAAGAAGGCACCTGGTCTAGTGCTGGCTTTCTGCCAAGCAAAGGAGAACATACCTTGTGTCAGCAAGTCCTTTCCTTTCCTTCCTTTCCTTGCCTTTCCTTTCCTTTCCTTTCCTTTCCTTTCCTTTCCTTTCCTTTCTTTCCTTTCCTTTCCTTTCCTTTCCTTTCCTTCCTTTCCTTTCCTTTCCTTTCCTTTCCTTTCCTTTCCTTTCCTTTCTTTTCCTTTCCTTTCCTTTCCTTTCCTTTCCTTTCCTTCCTTTCCTTTCCTTTCCTTCTTTCCTTTTCCTTTCCTTTCCTTTCCTTTCCTTTCCTTTCCTTTCTTTCCTTTCCTTTCCTTTCCTTTCCTTTCCTTTCCTTTCCTTTCCTTTCCTTTCCTTTCCTTTCCTTTCCTTTTTTTCTTCTCTTTTTTCTTCTCGTCTTCTCCCCTCACCAACACTTAAGTCACACGGATCTCATAATCCTATAAAACGTTAATGTCACACAAAACAGACAAGGATCTTTGTGAGGTGTATTTCTGCAGCTGTAACAGACAGGTAGATTAAGAGCCTTCATTGATGTCAAAATCCGTAAGTCTTGGTTACACATAGCACAAAACTGTTTAGAAACACTTTTTTAAAAATGGATTACATTAAGCTCAAGTATTTCTCATTATTTCGGTCATCGTGTAAGCCATCCTCGTTTTGTGTTCAGCTTTGCTCAGGAGCCATGTGTGATAATCATCCCGGTCCTACAGCCCCCTCTCCTGTGCATTTATCACCAGTGCAAGAAAATCAGCAACATGGGCAGCTCTAGCACCTTTGTTCTTTCGTAGTTAGATAGGGACTTAAAAGTTTACATCATTATTACAGAGTTGAGAAGTTCATACCAGTAGTGAATTTATAGTCATACCACCTCAGTGTGCTAAGGGAGCACTGTAAAAGTGAGCAGCTAAAAAAAAAAAAAAAAAAAAAAAAAGAGACAGAAGGAGCTTCATCTTTTCAAAAACTGTGAAGATACAGGTCAGCACCTGCTGGGTTATTCAGAATTCCTGGCAGGGTAAATATTTAATTTTCAGGGGGAGCTTATTAGAAGCTGTTTATGTTTATTTGTCTCCCCACTAAAAGCCAGCACTCAGCCCGAGGCTTCTAAACACCTTTGAAGTTTGCTGGCGAATTGCTGCAGATCTTGGCTCTGGTGGAGGCATTAAAATAGTTGAGAGCAGGATTTCATTCTCATTGTCACTCCAAGATCAATCAGAACTTGCCTGCTAGAATCGGAGACTAAAGCAAGGATTTAATGATGAAGCTTCGATTCCTTGGGTAAAAGCTGAAGCTAGTTTTATGGTTGGATTTATTGTCCTGATGGCTCTGCCTCAAAAAGTGCCTCTGCTGGAGAGGCTGCTCCCTGTCACACACAGCTCAGTCAGTATTGTCACCCAGGCAGTGCAAGAGGTAGCACGACACTGACCAGCCAACAACCAGAGGAGCCTTTTGTTCCCTGGATGAAGCTTCCTTTATGTACCAAATTCATCCTGATATGCTGCATTATTTATTCTCCCTCTTTCATGTGATGCTCCCAGGTGTGACACACAAGTAAACACATCAGAGATGAAGCCATCATCTGCCTCCAGTTTGGAGCTGCCCCAGCTTGCAAAACACTGCTAGAATTAGGTAATATCTTTTAATATTATATATGTAATGTTAGGTAATAACTGTAACTGCCTGGTTGAACAGCACTACCTTAACTTTTAGCTTTGTAGCATTAGCATTGCTTAGTACTGTTCAGTATTAGTCGGCCTAAAACAGACTCAGCCCAGACTGATAGACTTCTAACCCATTGTTATATACACTCCTTATGATAAAGTTAAATCCAGGATTCTCACAGAAAATCCCATCTTGTTGACAGAAAGATCAAAAAAGAGAATGGCAAACAGTATCATTGGATGAAGTGATGTGTGGCTGAAAGAAGAAAGTGTCTGAGTTTAGTATTTATTTTTTCTCAAGCCTAGCCGTGCTCGTCTCATGATGGCTAGCCAGAAGAGAAAGCTGGTTAAAACCAGAAGAGCAACTGGGTTTAAATGCCCTGGTCAGGATCTCATAAAATCTGTGACAGAGGGTGGTACAGAATCCATCTTTCAGCTCTGAAGCTGGCAGAATGGGGGTGATGTTCAATTTTCTTTCCCATGAGACCACCCTATCCCTTCTTGCAAGTGCCAGCCTCATTCACTACACCCTGTTTCAGTGATGCAGCAGATTTGGGGGGGTACCCCTACCCTTCTCTTTCCCTCACAGGTCTGTCACTTACACAGAACTCTGCAGGAACAAAAAATAGTGGAGGAACAAAGATGGAAAATAAAGGTGAGACAGTGTCTTTTTTTTATTACATCCCACAAGCCCCTGGCAGGACTGTAGAGAAAATGCAGAGAAAATACACTAGCCCAAAATGGAAGAAGACTTTTCATTCTGAAGAGGACATGGCATATCAAATCTGGTAAGTAAGGAAAAGCCGCAAGGAGAAATGTTGTCTTGGATAAAGGTAATTTTTTTCTTTGGAAAAAGGCTACAACCACCAGCCTATGGAGATGACTCTTGTCAGCTATAAGGGAGGGGGATTAATAGAGAGCATCTGTCATTCGGTTTAATTGCTGGGCCAGCGTTAAACCATGACAAATGTTCACATCATTTGACTAAAAAATCAACAGTCTTTGCTGTTCTTATGGGATTGCGACAATTTTCTAATTTAACCAAACTCAGAGGAGTTCTTCCTACCAATTATTGACCCCTGAGACCTCATTATTACTGTAGTGTCTCAATAAGGAGTTGTATAATAATTTTTAACACCAATAAACACATTGTCATCTGACTTCATTCTTTCAAAGCATTAAAAAGTTTTTTTCTGATTGAAAAATTTAAACATGAAGGTTTTTAATGCCTTAAGCAGCTAAAATAGGCTATCTCTGAGAGGAAGATTTGGGTACATTTAGCTACATCAGTACTACCAGCTCTGCTTATCTAGCTTCAGAAACCAACAAAGATGCCCATGTACTCACCTACTTCCAGGGAAGGTACACTTCATACCTTTTGATCATGTATACTGGCATGTCTTATTGCAAATTTTCTGCAGAATAGCAGACTTTATAGACATACCTATTCCAGCATAAAACCCGATTATCTCTCAGACATCATTTTATACATTTTGCAGTTCAAATAGTCTTGCCTTTCTGAATTTCCTTTGTGCAAAATATTATTCCTATAGAATACAGTTGTTAAAATAGAAGTTACTTTTGGAAAGTAGTAACTCTGGTGGGTAAAAAGGGACATGAAAACATTTATCTTCACCAGTATGCTAGAAACACTATTGCAGATTAAGACTTTCAGCATGTATTCCCCAAGGAATTTGAGTCCTGATTGTATCACAGTTTAGAATAGAGGTGCCAGTAGTACTCCTAAATACATCTTTTCCTAACAATACAAGATTTACAACTATAGGTCTGCATGTGTCGTTGTGATTTCCCTTCTTTTTTTTCCAATGCTGGAGCAGGGCAGTGATATTTGCCTGGGGCTGCAGCAAGACATGTGACTGTGGAGAACAGATTTTCATGCTTTGAACAGGGGAAGTCTTAACCCATATTGAGCCTGGGTGCAGACCACCCCAACAGTGACTCCATGCATGTAGATCAATATAAAAAGTTGAAAGAGACATTTCAGTTTAAGAAAGCACCAAGGTAGAGAAAAACCTTGTTGTGGCCATGAAAGAGTTGAGATTTACTGACTGTTGTTGGTAACTGGTTTATTGCAGCTGCTGTTGACCCCATGCGTGTCCCTAAGTGCCCACAGGGATAAACCATGGTCAGTGCTAAGACAGCTCATTTGATGCTACAGCCAAGAAGAAACTGTTGGGACCTGGGAGCTCCTGCCATGATTTTGCTACCTGACACTGAGAATTTGTCTCTTCAGCTGCTCACAGACACAGCAAAAATGTCCCCAAACTCAGATGCAGGACACCCAGACATGAGGCTGCTGGACTGAAGGTCCTCCCACTGCTTCCTCCCAAGCCCCAGCCCTCTCTTCTATTGTGTACCCTGAGAAATCTGACTGCAGCTCAGAGATGTTCTGGTTAGTATTTGGAGTCAAAACTATTTTGGAGAATGGGCTTTAAATCAGTAATTTTTAAGCAAAAACAAGAGTCTTGAGCTTCCAGAAACTGATTTTTTTTTTAATTTTCTGTCATTGTCCATCATCCTCAGGAAACTCCCAAGCTTGGTGGTCCTCCATATTCTTGCTCTGGCGAAGCCAATCTGATAATGATCTCCAGTGAGGTTGCAGAGGAATTACACTGGTTAGCCCCCTTTTACCTTAAAAATCAAATTAAAAGGTAATACCCTAATTTATTTAGTGCTAAAAGGGTGCTCTGGGGCACAAGCGTGCCCTCTTCTGCCTGAAGCAATACAGCCCCCCCTACAGAAACATCTGCCCAGGTCCGGCCAGTGAGAACAACCTAAATCCCTCCTTGAAGCTACTCTGCTTTCCAGGAAAAATACAAGTGCTTCACAAGAGTCAGAAGACAAAGAGAGCAGTGTTGTAGTTGAATAGTTGGGATAACCCCAAGGTTTCCCTGCTTGGCTCCAAGGGCTGCTCACTGACTTCACACTGTGAAACATATAGGCATGAGTGACATGAACAGAGAGCACTCAGAGGAAAGATGGGAACCTGGGGATTCCTCTGTCAGCATCGGTCCCTATCATATTTCTTCCCTTTTTTTTTTTTTTTTTCCTTCCTCCCCCCCCCCTCCCCTCCTGCCTCAATGTTTTTTTCTCCTTTTCTATGCTATGACCAAAGGAGAAAAAGTTAGGGTGAACATTTCAGTGTTAGTGAGAGCCCTGGGTTTAGGGGGACTGGAGATGTTAAATGAATGCTTTTAAAAATCACTGCTTGGGACAAATGTCATTGTAAATCAAAAAATGATTGCACTGTTTAAATATTTCTGACTAATTGGACTAATTCATGTATATAAAGAAAATAGCTCTATTCATTATACATTAGGGCTATCACAATATTCATTAAAGGAGAAAAAAAACGCATAGACATGAAATATAGCATTAGGAATATATTTTAAAGGCATTTTCATTTTTTATGTAAGTATCACAGGGTTTTTGCGGAGGGTAGAATTTTAGAACACCATCCTGTTCTTTCCTGAGATTGGGGGGGACAGGGGGAAGGAAGAACAAATGTGTGTTTTTGTCCTTAGTTTTTATTTTCAATGATTCATTACTCTCTTCTGGATGCTTCTTACGAGAGTCTACATGAGCTGTATATAATATTAACGTATTTATGGATGCATTAAGTATCTTTTAAAGTTCAGTGCATTCTCTTCCCTCCAAGCTACTCAAGCCCTTTTATTACTTTGTTCTTCTGAATTGCTAGCAATATTTTACCCTACTCTGATCATTATACAGAAGTAGCTGTTCTATTGAAACAGTGAGAGGAAGTGTTTCCTCCTCTTATTTTCCTGGAATGAAAGCCTCATTAACCAAACTAATTCTGCCTTGGAAAATGCTCATTTTGACCCTGATCTGGAAATATATAATGTTGTGTGTGGCACATCATGAAAACTTGGAGATGTTTTTGCTGTGTATGGTCCCGGTGGGGTGTCTAACTCAATGGGACTCTCATACCTGCTGAGTCTCTAATGTGATTCAAAGACAGAAACAGAGTTAAAAGCTCAGAAAAGAAGTATCTGTTGAATTTTGTCATTACGCAAAATCAGATTGAGTGGGAATAAGCTAGACAGTAATAGATTAAGCTTTCGATTAGCAGAAAGTGCCTAACTATGTGAGTGGAAAGGTTCAGAAACAGCATGTTCTAGCAGCAAAACAACTTCAGCGGTTTTAAGGTGTTATGGCAAGCCCTTCTCGAGGACATGGCTCTTCTCCAGAGCTCTCTCACCGTCTCCCTCCCCAGGTATCTCTCTGCCTCTGCTCTGCTTCTGGGAGCATGCCTTTTATTTTGCCCTTCAGCCCCGCCCATTTCCGGCTGGGGCAGGCCCTAATTATTGGGCATAGCTGGGCCTAAGCTCCCAGTTCATTATCGGCGACACCTGGTGACTTGTGATTCTCACTACATTAAGGAGTATGATACCTATCAACAGTTTGAGTTAGTGAGGGACTGGAAGAGTTCATTCCATTCTGTGGATGTTCAGTGTGGATATTGCAGAAAGAATTTCATATGACTCTGTGCCCTTGCCTGGCTTCCTCTGCCTCTGCACTGCCTTTTTCTGTGGCTATAGATGCTGGAGTGGTGTGGTTAAATTGTTCTGGTATTTCTTGGTCACTCAGAATGCATTCCCAGTTCAATATCTTTCTCTCACAGGAGACACGAACTGCTCTCAGATCATACCCTGGACTGCTTCCTGTGCCCCAGTGGTTACCTGAGAGCTTTAACTTATTTATAAAGTGGAGCATAGGTGGTTCCGTATAAATATAAGGAAGAATTTTTTCACTGTGAGTATGATAGGGCACTGTAAGAGGCTGCCCAGGGAGGGTGTGGAGTCTCCTTCCCTGGAGACATTCAAAGCCCACCTGGATGTGTTCCTGTGTGACCTGCTATGGGTGACCCTGCTCTGGCAAGGGGGGGTTGGACTAGATGATTTTTCAAGGTCCCTTCCAACCTCTCACTTTCTATGATTCTATGATTCTATTTGTCAAACCTGCAACACTCCAGGAGCCATAACTTTTGTTTCTGAAAAGGATACTTATTATTATATAAACCATACTATTTTATTGTACAAAATCACAGCCCTTAAAGCAATACGGTCATTCACATTCACTCCTAGTTTACAACTTGCTCTTCCCAAAGCTCTGAGTCACTGGATGCTGCCTTAGGTAATGGCAAAATTGTCTCTTTTTGCTGGAATTTATCACTTAAAGTCTAGCCCAGTCCTTTGATGTCTTCACTTAGATAAAGCCACCACTGTCTGGGGGCTTCTGCAGTCAATGACAAGCTCCAGCAACAGTAAATAAGTCCTGCCACATGAGTGAGACACAAAAGCTGTGAACTGAATAGCTTATAAAGTTGTTTTACAAATGTACTCCAGAAATCACACAACCTTTAAGTTTCTCTTTTCAGATCTTTTTTTCCTCCCTTGTTAATAGGTAATTAAAACCTTTCTGATGGGAAACGTTAGTAATTTATTCAAGGTATTCATTGTCTCTTACTGGAGCAGCAATTGCGCTGGGGTGTAAATAAAGACTTAAATGGAGGTGTTGAACAAGTGAGTGTATGTATGGAGTGGCTGGATGGTATTTAGGCACATGAGCTCAGGTTTGGGTCCAGATGAAAGCATCTAAATTCAAATGTCTATACAAGTTGGATGTTTGTACTTCCACTGTTGTAAGAGCAGTTCAGAGTGTCATTCAACAGAGCAAATACAGGTGTCTCATCTGGGGTGTCTCATCATCAACCAAAAACCTCCACAGATGGTGTGCCTTGTCTGGTGCCTTGACTCAGTTTTCTGAGCACAGGAGTCACTCGAGGTGCTAACAGTGGTTTGGGAGATATGACACACCAGCTACAGAAACCCGTGTCCTTTTGGAAGTGCAGCTGAAAGCCAGTGAGGCACTCCTGGGTGCATTACTTGAGTCTTTGCATGAAGCATTCAGCAAAAATCCAGACCCATTGAATTCTACCAAAAGATAGTTCATGTGCACAGGTATAAGCAGGCTTCCTAATCTAGAACTGATTCCCACCTGTAATGTTTCTTTCCTGTCTATGAGGAGACTTGGTGAGGAATGAAATACAGCCAGATGCTGCAGTTCTCTCCTGTGTGGAGTGGGAAAAGCCTCTGCCATCTGACATGGATCCTGAGACAGTACCAACACCTTGATTCCCTAATGACACTGAGCATAAGAGAGAAATGCTCTGAGGAACTGGGTGGATGCTGAGCCCACATGAAGGCGTGTGGTGATCAGAAGAACAGCTCCTACCTCTTGCAGCTCCTGGAAGATCTTCCAAGCCCGGGAAGAGGAACCCCAGCAGAAGCGCTGTGGAGGCTCTGCAGCCCCTTCCCACCTCCTGTGCTGCCGAGCTGAAGGTCGTTGCACACACACATTTTGCAACAAATACCTTCAACTTTTATGTTTCATCAATAGATGGCACTAGGCAGTTAGCAAGAACTACATCTGTTCAGGACATTTTTTGATCAGTAAATATCTGTACAATACATGGCTTAAGATCATGTTTTCACAGATTCTGCAACTCTTTCGATTTTTTTTTTTTTTTTTTTTTTTTTTTTTATTAGTTATAAAGTTTTAGTTATAAAGGACAAAAGATATAACAAGAAGCAGCCATTTCTGAAAAGAACCTCAGTAGTTGTAGGCATGAAGACTCTTTAATTAAGGTAGTAAGCACCGTCTGCAGTGGCAGTTTTCTCTGAGAAAACTGTGACCCAGTCTTGATTTGCTTGAACTGTGCTTGTATCCACAATTTCAGTTCAAGATCCTTAGCATTATTCTGAGCTGAAAGCAACACTTTGAGGCTGCTGACAGTCTACATTTTCCAGTTTAATGGAAAATATCTTGTAAAGGAAAGAGGGAAAGTAAAATGTGATAGTGGAGGTACACCGTGAATTGCTGATATATGAATAAATTGAATCTATCCCATGCAATCCGGAGAGTGAGCACACATGCTGTCACTAGCTTTCTTAAAAGAGAGAGGTATTAAAATCTCACCTGTAACTCTACAGCTTTTTTCCGTCAGGTTGAAGTAGTTAATCCCTCTGCAGCATGTCTCATTCACTCTTTAACTGTGATTGTTAGAGAAAAGCAAGAGGAGACCTGATAAGGTACCTTTAGCTCTTGTAAAAACCATTTATGGACCAGGATTAAGATTTCTTGATGGGATCAAGATAAAGTATATCAAAAACCCAAAAGAAGATATAACAAGACCAGTGGTAGCAGGATGTGCTGTCTGTGTCCCATACACAAAGCACAAAGCACTGCTGAGTCTCCTTAGCCCCCTGGCTCTGTTCACAGACCCCATGGCTGTCTCAGCAGACAGTATGTGCAGCACTCTGTTACTGATCCAAAGATATTTAATCCATTCAGGTTTGTTTTACGTATAAAAAGGATTAAAGCAAATTTAATTTTACTTTGCCCCCAAAGCAGATTAACATATAGACTATAGATAGCTTCTGGTGTTAATGGCATCACTTCTGGTGTCACTTTGCCCTCTGAGGCAAGTCAGGGAGTTGGAACTTGCCTAAATGTCAGATCACAGACACAATGCTGAGTGCAGAAGAATTTGGAATCAAATAATAAAGAGCTCAGTGGAAGGTGTAAGTTTCCCATTTCTTTATTTTGCCTAGCATTTTAATAAAGCAAGGCATTTTGGTCTGTCTAAATGCCAGCAGTGCTGTGCTAAGAGGTAACTTCCTTCTCCCACCTTCTTCCATCTACAGTTCATGCTAGGGACTGTTCCTGCATTATGATTTAACACTGATGACACTGGTGCTATCATGAGTGATGGAGATCAAAAAGGCATCAAGTGACCCCTTGTTTTGCTAATAATGGCTTCGTCTTTCTCCTCTCTTCTTCCTGTATAAAACACTACGAGCAAAAAAGATACCTTAGTTGTGAGAAATACACTTTGCTACAGTCATTAACTGCTTTTAAAAATAGATTTGCAGCATTCATGACTGAAAGAAAAGCTGTAGATGCTCTATGTTTGGATTGCACTCCTGCCTTTAATTGCGGTGTAGCACAAAATTGTAATCTCAAAATTAATTCAAATTGAATTAGAAAGGAAAACTTGTCATACAGATTGAAAGCTGACTGCAGCATCATAAACAAAGGGTGACAGTAAATATGGATGTACCCCATTCAAAGCCAAAGACTCGTGGTGATTCTGAGGATTGATATAACTTAATAACAGTAAATAAATTAAGGTAGGGAGCAAAGGTTATACTTATCTCTTGGCTGGGACTTGGGACTGGAGCAAAGAATCTTTAGGGTTAAAACACAAGGCTGCTATGCAGTGTGAACTAATCTGCTCTGCAAGTTGAAGTATCAGGGGAGTTCTTCCACACAGTAATGGGTTACATTGATAGTATATAGACTACTGAGACATGTATATACTGGGAGTAAATGCAAACAAACAGGAAGATAAAGGAAAAAAATGCAAAGAGTAGTAACAGTCCAACCCCAAATCTCATAAAAATAATGGAAATTGTCACAGGCGTCTTCTTCAGGGTGCTTTCTGTTGTTGTTTGGTTTTTTGTGTTTTTTTGGGGTTTTTTGGGTTTTGTTTTTTTTTTCATTTTTATTCATTGCAGATACCAAACTGAGGGTGATATTAGCCACTCTCTCAATTTCTTTCCACCTCTACACAACTGCTTGTGTAGAACTGTCTCCCACTCAAACCCCACCTTTATAGAACTCACCTCATCTGTCCTCCTCTGGCCAGTTTATTACAAAGAAATTCATAAATTTTCACATAAACAGTTTGCAGAATTTCTAAAACCTTTTTTTGAGGTAAGCAGGCTAAAGATGACCACAGACTGCAGAAATGAAGTATGCACATGTCTGAGATGATTCTGCAGGTAGACAGGGAGCCAAATTACCTAAAGTACCAGTTGATTACAACTACAGAGTTTGCTTATGGATACCTGCACAATGCCCTAAAAATTGTGATTATCATGAAGATCCAAGGAATATGACCAAGGTCTCTTGGTCAGAGACCTGACTGATTGACATTACTTAAGCTGAACTGCAGCATAATCTTATTGCTTCTTCCAACTGATTTATGTCAGAGCTCTGCAAACGTAGAGTTCTCCAAAGGCTGTATTAAACTCTAGAATAATCTTGTGTAGAATAACCTTGTAGAAAACAACAAAGGATCCATTGCTCAAAATTTATTATGGGAATAGAGTGTTAGAAGATACTAATTTAAAAATACCTGAACATGGTGCATTTGTCAGCAGGCTCTTGGATTACTCTCATCAGAACAAACTTTTCACAGTTATTTTGCAACTTGCAAATGTTGCAAGCATGGCATTACACTGCACACCCAGCAGCCTAAGCTTGAACTTGCCTCTCAACTTGGGCCCAAAACATCTTCCCTTTAGCCAGAAGAGAAGAGGTGGCTCGGAGCCAGGGTGTCCTGGATTCACCTGTGCTTGCTGTGTAGGTGGGTAATTCAGAAAAGCCCACGAAAGCCCTTTTCTCCCTCCCACGATATCCGGAGAGGCTGAATGATCTGATATTGAACAGCTGAACAAGTCTTGAAATGGTCTCCTGCTAAATAGACTTAGAGATAAGCACCATTTCTTTTGCAAATCAAACTTCTTGACAGTAAGCAAAGCGATTGCTGTGGGTCTTCTGGGAATTAAATGTATTTGCTGCTGATGTTGTTTTTCAAATAGTTGTTTACAAGGTGTCAGATAGGAAGACTGTGTATGATTCATGGCAAATAGCAGCATAGCAGAGCTTTAAACTCTCCTTGCATGGTAATTTATCTGCTAGTTTGGTTGGATGGAAGGAGAATATTTAGGTTTCTGCTGTAATTATACTTCATAGAATTGTAGAATGGTTTGGGTTGGAAGGAACTTTAAAGAACATCCAGTTTCAACCCCCCTGCCATGGGCAGGGACACCTCCCACCAGACCAGGCTGCTCAAGGCAAAAAGCCCTACCCCAGATTTCTTGTAGGTCCCTTCAGGTACTGGAAAGCTGCTATAAAGTCACCATGGAGCCTCCTCTTCTCCAGGCTGAACAACCCCCACTTCCTCTACCTATTTTCACAAGGAAGGTGCTCCAGCACTCTGATAATTTCTGTGGCTCTCCAAAGAGCTACAAAATACTGGTAGATGAAAATTCATGATTATCACACTTAAAGCTGAAAACGGGAAATTCAGCATAGCAACTTCTGCTAACTTTTATACAAAGAGCATTAATCAAGTATTTTCTTTGTTGTATTCTCCCTGCATTTGTGTTCCAGACTGAACATTCTCTTGATCATACAAAGCATTTTGTGCTACCTTGGATGTTTACTTGTTGTAATTTTTATTTATTTATTTATTTATTTAAGTGTATATGGTTTGCATTCCATTTCAAGGACCTTGATAGACATCTAGGACATTTTGAAATATACTTACTTCATAAACAACAAGTTGATTAATTGTTTATTGCACTGTAAATGCCCAGAAATGAACAGAGGATTCTGCTGCATTTGCTATGGTACTGTTGATGTAGAACCTGATTAAACCTGCTTAGATGAGGCATACATGCCTGAACAGCTGCTCTGATTTTTTTTGTATCCTTATAGAAACTGCTCATGAATAACATGACAGCTATTTAAAGCAGCTTAGACAAGAGGGGCATACACTAATTTTTTGCAGGTCATTATTTTTTACCTATTTGAGTGAAAGATATCTTCTGCATGGGGCAAACATGCCATATTCTCTTTGTTGAACTATTCAGCAGCTCCCAAGAGTGATTTCTATCCTCAGCTCAGATCAACAGTGGTAGAGGCAGTATAGGAAGGTCTGAGAGAAGTTGTTGTACCTGCTTAGTGCTCAGTGGCATTATCAAGGGACCAGAAAAACATGTGGAGAAATTGGTGTAGGTAGCCTAAGCCTTCCTGTAGATTAAATATACTTTACATATTATACCAGGAACTAGAATAGAGAATGTGGGTCTATATTCTTTTCTGTGCTCAGGATAAGACTCTTCACTTTGTCAGTCTTTTAAAAGATCTGTATACTTGGCTGGATATTGGACAGGTTGAATTGTACTCTTGATAGGCAGGTCATCTATGATACTTTTATTAATTAACTCTCTTTCCCCTGCACCACATTCATTCAACTTCAAAATCTTTTTGTGAAGGTGCTGTTCTTACTTTGCATCCTACACTGAACGACTTTATTTAGCCTTTTGAAATTAAAATACCTCAATGAAATTAGAAATGGTTTTAACTAAATTTTGCTTTTAAATTTCTACTGAAAATCAGAGCTGAATTTTGTGCTTGTACCCATGAGCATTTTTGACCTCAAGACAGACTTTTAGGTTTCCAGAGCACATAACACCTTAACAAAATTACCGTACTATGGTTTATGCTGGAGCTCTGATTAATGGCAGCATTATTTCAAAATGATCAGTGTGTCATTCTATTTAACAGCTACAGTTTTCAGAAGTTCATTTGTTGACTTTTTTTGTGGATAAAAAAACCAAACAACAAAACAAAAACCTACAAAAAACCAAATAACAAAATAGTAAGCAGAAAGAAAGCTTAAAAATTGGTATGTAAGGCAGTAAGGAATATGTTGTAGACTAATTTTTCTGCCATTGTAGTTCTGAATTTTAGAGTAATGGAAACTGTTTCTTTTTCATTAAATTAATTTATTTCCATGTTTTTCTCTGTTGTCATCTCTCATCTCAATTATTCTTTTCTCTTCATAATGCTCTTGTTAAGTACTTACAATCCATCTGTAATCTGTTGCCACAGCATTTGTACAGCTGAAAAGAAAACATTACTGAACCATCAGCATGTTTTCAACTTCATTAGAGATGACAACCTGGTGATCAGTTGTACAGACTGTATTACAGGGAAATCTGAGCTATTTTCCTGCCATTAAATCATCCTAACAGCAACCAGCATACTCCAGAGTCAAGTTGCTTGGCTCACACTTTCATGTTTCCTGATAATTTACTTTGAGAGAATTTGGAATTTGCTTCCTACAGCTCTCTGAAACAAAGGCTGCTCCTGAACTGCTGTTTGAACTAGTGGTAGACTGTCAATGTAGCTGAGATAAGTTTACTGAGGATGACTGCTTGTGAGATAAAGTTTGAGCTGTTCTGCGACTGAATTAAGAACTGTGAATTGCCAGAAACCAAAAGCCCTTTTCAAAGAGATCTGACTTTGCATAATGCTGCTTGAATTACATCTTCATTTCCCTATATTGTGGTCTTTTGCAAATGTCATGTGCACACAGGTAGGCTATTTTGATTTTTCTATAATTCCACCAATACAAAGCATAATGTTTCCTTACAGAAATGTTTTGAATGAGTGCAGAGACTAAAACTGGCACAAGTGAGAGGCAGTGCCAAGAAGAAGAAAGAAAAACTGGAGAATAACAATAACATAAGGTAACACCTAGATAAATCAGAAGACAGTTTGTTTTTTTTTCCTTACAAATGAATCTAATTAACTATTCATGACTAGACCTTTAGGAGTAGCACAAAAGTATGTTAGGCAGGGTTTGATAGAAGAAAACAAATTACTTGATGCCCAGTTTGGAGATGTCCATACAAAACTTAAGGGTTAGGATGCAAGAAAGTATAAAGGTGCTGATGAGAGAAAAGTCTAGTAAGAGTTCATCATGACAAGTGTTGATGACAGAGCAGAACTGAAAGGAGACCAATTAATCAGATACAGGAAAGGTGGTATTTTCTATAATAAAGAGAAAGGAAATAACCTGAAGATGATGTCTTCCAAAGAGACTTCTTGGAACAATTTAAGAGCTAGAGCCAAAGACATATGCAAAAGAAGTGGCCCTCAGGCATCATATGAATTTAAATGGGAAAATATGTATAGGATGAACAAAGATGTAACAGCTGCAGTAGTCAGTTAAACCATCACAGAAAATAGAGCAATTTGTGTCTGGGGAGGACACACTGAATATATGAACAGAGACAGACAGGAAAGGAGCCAAAGATGACTTACTGGGTCATAAAAATCATTTATGAAATACATACAATAGCAAGCCTAATAGTCAGAAACTAGATATATAAATGGAAAAAAAAATTACAAAAATTAAAAATGAAGGTGACATCAAGCTATGAAAAGCAGTTTAAGGAAAGCATGTGGAAGAGCATAGCCACAGGAATCATGTTCTGTCTGCCAGATCCCATCAATCAAAAAAAAATGCTCTGAGCACAGCTTCTTGCCAAAGAGCTGATGTTCCAACACCAGATACATTTGCTGTTGGCTAGAGGCCTTGCATTCTTCTGGTCAAACGTCCTCATACAAGAAGTGTAGAAAAGCAGCGTAACAGCTGCAAGCACCTGACACGTTGTGCCTGTGCTGTGCAGTGGCTGTGTGTGCACTGGTTGCCCAGATCTGCAGTGCACGTGCAGATCAATCAGACACCATGTGCCCAGTGGCTTTAATGCACTTTGGTTATGTTGCACTTGTTCTAAGGAGGAGGCAAAGCCACCCCACATGTGGATAGTAACCATTTAGTTAGAATTTCAGGACATCTGCCAATCCAAACTCATCCTTTTCTGGAAGGTGGAAGAGGCAAAGAAGGAGAAAAAGCTGTGCCAGGGCTGTCAGATAAGGATACTCATGAAGTGCATGAGAGCAAAGCCTTATGCACAGCATAGATACAGAGAAAAATTCAGTCTAGCTCCTTGCAGAGCAGGGGTGGGGGATTTAGCAACAGAGCAGCCACCTTTGCTGCTGTTCGTTCCATGGAAATGCACTTACACCATGCGGTTAAGTTACATGAACTGGTCTGCCACACAGAATGTGGAATCTAGGCCTCAACATTCATATAGTTTGTGTCAGCAAGGCTGCTAATGCCATGAAGGCATACTGAGGAAATGCAGGTTTAAATGGATATGGACAAATTTTGACACCTATGTGATAGCTATGACAGCAGAGCCACTCCTAAAAACATTTGTTTTAGGGTCAGGAAGTGTGAGAACAACTCACAGTCAGTGGGATGCCTATGAACTCATCTTCCACTAGAAGGGACAGATGAAGCTTTTTTTGGTGTGTTTAAAGGATACCTGATGCCTCCTAGACTCCAAGGATTCAGTTTCTTCCTAATGCAGTGTGACCACCACATGTTCTGTAATGACTGATGAGGCTACACCTCAAATATTGTGTGCAGTTTTGGGCACAACAATATAGGGAGGACACTGAGGTGCTGGAGAGGGTGCAGAGAGGGGCAGCCAGGCTGATTAGGGGTCTAGAGAACAGGTCTTCTGATGAGAGGTTGAAGGAGCTGGGGCTGTTCAGCCTGGAGAAAAGGAGGTTGAAGTGAGACCTTATTGCCCTCTATAACTACCTGAGAGGAGGCTGTAGTGAGGCAGGTTTTGGTCTCTTCTCCCCAGTGACTTGTGATAGGACAAGAATAATAGGTTCAAATTGCTGCAGGGGAGGTTCAGATTAGATATTAGGAAAAATTTCTTCACTGAAAGAGCAGTGAAACATTGGAAGAGGTTGCCCAGGGGGGTGGTGGAGTCAACATCCCTGAGGATATTAAAAAAACAGTTAGATGTGGTGCTTTGGGAAGTAGTGGTTAAGGTGGTGTAGGACTAAAGGTTGGACTAGATGATCTTGAAGGTCCTTGCCAACCATTATGATTCTACTATTCTGTGATCTATCATTAGTGACAGCAACATATGGCTTAGCATAATTGGAAAAGGGGAAACTTCAGCAGTTGAGATTACCAACACTAGTATGAGATAAGTGAGCATGGGCCTTCTGTAGCTATCAAAATGAAATATCAAAACTAAGGAGACTGTCTCTGCTGAGTCTGAGCAACTGTTCAGCCTTCATTCTTCTCCCTTCTTGTCTGGACTGTGTGATCACACAGGACACGACCCTTGGGGAAAGTGTCTCACTTGTCTTTTCTTCCTCTCCACATCCCAGCTGCAGTCTAACCACCCTAGCACGTCACTTACAGGCCCTCTTCAGCAGTTACTGCCTGCTTCTGGAAAAAGGAGTCAAAGTTCATTCACTTTTAAGTCTAGAAGATGGCTTTTCCAGACCATGCCTTCTTCTAATACATTCATACCGTATCTGCACAAGTCCAGAAAGGGTACAGTGAAATATTAGATGGAGTTGGAGTCCTTGCTTTTGACAATCTAGTATATAGAGATACCCAACAAAAACCAAATAGCACTACTCATGAGACAGAGTGCCATCTAAAACTGAATCATAGCAAAATAAAAATCGTTGTTGTGTGAGTTACTTTAATGAGACCCTGGGAAAAAATAGTTCTGTACAAGGAAAGTGAAAACAATAAAGCATTTTCAAATCTCTGACTTTGTGGTGGAAAAATCAGAATCCATAATAATCATGATGGTTTAACTGGTACAGATTAATACAGTTCCCTGCTATGAAGCTCAAAATAAAAAGCAACATGATTTTTTTTTTTTTAATTTGATGAAAACTTTGAGAAAACAGGAGCTGTGTCATTTTTAAACCACAATAAATGACAATAATAAATGGCAGCAACAAAGTCACTGGATGTGTTTCAGGGTATGTTCCTAGAAATTCAGGTCACAACACTGAAAAGGTAGATATGCCATAAGTAGTGGACAAAGCAGTATTTTGCAGAAGACACTTCAGGTGCATGAGGAATGAGACTATAGAGCAATCACAAGAAAATTATTCTCAAATAGAAAAGAATTTACCA
This sequence comes from Heliangelus exortis, assembly GCF_036169615.1. Classification (NCBI taxonomy): domain Eukaryota; kingdom Metazoa; phylum Chordata; class Aves; order Apodiformes; family Trochilidae; genus Heliangelus; species Heliangelus exortis. The sequence continues at coordinate 62,867,862 of NC_092424.1, forward strand.
CTGTCATTGGATGTCTTTACATACTGTGCAGTATAGCTGAAACAGAACACAAACCTTAGAGGATATTCATGACAAATCTTCAGCTTCTGCACCATCTATACTTTGCACATGATCATAAACCTACAAAGGCATGACTTCAAAGTGAAATGGAAGGCCAGAAGTGAAATTCCTGTCGCAATATGTACTGGTGCCTGCAAAACAAAAAAAGTAGAAATTCTGAGGAAAAAGAGAGAGCATCAACGTGATGAATCTTTTGAGAGAATAGGTCAGGATTCTGTTCTCCGTTGGTCTATCAGGACTTCTGGAGTATAAAACTCCCAAGTTAACCTGGGAAATGAAAGGAAAGAAAGCAGTGACACTGAAGAAAAATCCTTCCAGGCATCTGAAAAGATTTATGGATCTGACAATGATGTTACAGGAAGTCTGATGATCAAACATACTTCACTGGTCCCAAATGTGTGTGTAAGACTAGACACTGTTTGGACAAGCTGATGATTTGTTGTATTTTCTTTCATATGACAATAAAATGTGTATCGCAACATCTGAAACATTTGAATAAGCAAATTAATAGATACATCTGTTATGGAAACTACTAGAGGCAAAAGCAGAGGCTTTTATACTAATAGATGATGTACATTAGAGAGCCCAGAAGCAATGGTTCTAAAGGGTGTCCTTCACCTGATGCTAGGTTTTTATTACAAAAGTATTTCTGAAGTAGCTCTGATAGACAATGCATCACTGACCTCTTGACTGGGTGAAACAAAGCCAACAATCACCAGCTAAAGAATCAATAACCACTTCACACACAGAACCACGGGGCACAGCTGAAAAATTTCGAAGCACTGATGTTTCATTTACATGCAGGCACACAGAAATGAGGAGAGGCAGAGCCAGCTGCCAGCACTGCCCATGGTCCCAGAGGCAGTGCGCTGCACATGAATCAGCAAGCGAATCCTGATGCTGTTGGAAGTGGTCAAGAGTGTTACTTCTTTGTTCATTAGGCTGCTAAAATGCATCTTGGGAGTCAAATGTTTCACTTTACAGGCTCTAGCAAGCCGATAGCTCAAAGCTGTAACCCCCGTGAAGACAGTGTCTTTTCCTTTCCAAAACTTCACATCAGGGTGAAATAAAACAGCTGAGTGAACAGAGAGAAAAAGAGTAGAAATACATTAGTAGAAATTATGAAAATGCCAGTATACAAAATCCCTTCCAAAAGAGGATCATAAGGGCCAGAGCCATTCCACTGAGACAACTGAATACTCTGGGCTGAGTGTTAGCAAGCCAAAGAAGGGGTTCCTCTCAGGGTGAAATTGCAGAAGCTTAGGAGCTGCTTGTATGAGTATGAGCATGGCAGGTCACCACCTGCCATGACACCACCAGACCACACAAGCCCTGTGACATCTGAAAGGTGATTCCCAGCAGGCCACCAACCCCTGGGAGAAGAGAGGCAAGACAGCTCACAGCTTACACACTCCATGGCTGACCTAGTGGCAATACATATGAATGCACAGAACAGACCTTGACACAGTTCAGAGTAATCACTGTCATCAGTTCTCTGAAATCATCAGCCCAGTGTGCAGTGTTAGCCCAAAAGGCCAATAAATTGTGGTCACCATCAGCAAGGGAAATAGTAACAAAGCAGAGGGAATAATTTGTCAGTGCTGACTCTTTTCCAACCAAACCAATTCTATGATTCCATAGAATAGTGGGAGAAAATCCAAACTTAAAAGTCAGGGGGACTACATCAGAATATGCTGAAGTGCCTCCCCTCCATGGCTTAACTGCATTAATTCCTAGCAGCCTAACCCTGCTTCAGACCTTGTGGGTTCTTTGAGGTTCATCTTCTCTGTGAAAACATCCGTAAAGAGCTTTTACTCAGGTATTCCAAAGATGCATTCTCTCACAACATGTGAAATTCTACACAGCAAGCTTCTAAAAGCAATGTCCCATGCCTTGACTCTGTTACCCAAGGAAGGGGAGAATTTCACTGCCATACAAACAAAAGCTGTGTCCACCTGCATCCGGTTAAGCACTGAGGCAGCT